>NC_092166.1:81969474-81974474 GCF_045791955.1 Oncorhynchus clarkii lewisi | reverse complement strand
TGTGTACTCTCTGTTTAGGGCCAAATAGCATTCTAGTTTGCTCTGTTTTTTTGTTAATTCTTTCCAATGTGTCAAGTAATTATCTTTTTGTTTTCTCATGATTTGGTTGGGTCTAATTGTGCTGTTGTCCTGGGGCTCTATCTCTGTCTCTCTCTCTCTGTCTCTCTGTCTCTCTGTCTCTCTCTCTCCCTGTCTCTCTCTCTCTCTCTCTCTCTCTCTCTCTCTCTCTCTCTCTCCCTGTCTCTCTCTCTATCTCTGTCTCTGTCTGTCTGTCTGTCTGTCTGTCTGTCTGTCTGTCTGTCTGTCTGTCTCTCTCTCTCTCTGTCTCTCTCTCTCCCTTTCTCTCTCTCCCTGTCTCTCTGTCTCTCTCTCCCTGTCTCTCTCTCTATCTCTGTCTCTCTCTCTCTGTCTCTCTGTCTGTCTGTTTGTCTGTCTGTCTGTCTGTCTGTCTGTCTGTCTGTCTGTCTGTCTGTCTCTCTCTCTGTCTCTCTCTCTCTCTCTGTCTCTCTCTCTGTCTCTCTGTCTCTCTCTCTCTCTGTCTCTCTCTGTCTCTCTCTCTCTCTCTCTCTCTCTCTCTGTCTGTCTGTCTGTCTGTCTGTCTGTCTGTCTGTCTGTCTGTCTGTCTGTCTGTCTGTCTGTCTCTCTCTCTCTCTCTGTCTCTCTCTCTCTCTGTCTCTCTCTGTCTCTCTCTCTCTCTCTCTCTCTCTCTCTCTGTCTGTCTGTCTGTCTGTCTGTCTGTCTGTCTGTCTGTCTCTCTCTCTCTGTCTCTCTCTCTCTCTGTCTCTCTCTCTCTCTCTCTCTCTCTCTCGCTGTCTCTCTCTTTGTTGTTTTGTTTGTATTACAGAAGTGTAGTTATTTATCATTCTCAGTCATCTCTGTTTGGCTTTGTCTTCCTATGTTGAAATGAAAAAGTAGTCTGCATACTGTCTTGGTCAAAACTATTTCTAAAGTATATTGAGAGTAAAATAACATCTCATTCAAAATCATGTTTGTACATGAATGTAGCTCAGAAACGTTTTTGAAAAGATGTAAAAGAGACAAGACAATATGTCAAATCTGGACGTGTTAGCCAAAGCCTTTCTAAAATAAGTTGTTCCACTATTGCCCTCAATAGCACTTGTCTTGATAAAAGTAGCCCCACTGGTATTGAGATCCAAGGCATTCTTTAGTGGTTGAGATGCTATTGTGAGCCGGACAAATCACTTGGTTTCATAGCAGCAGCAGCCGTTGTTCACATGCATGAACAGAACAGCACTTTGATATAAGATCTGATTCCTAAAGGCTTAGAGAGGGACCTCTGGGAGGTTTGTTAAAGGGACCTCTGGGAGGTTTGTTAAAGGGACCTCTGGGCGGTTTGTTAAAGGGACCTCTGGGAGGGTTGTCAGCGGGACCTCTGGGAGGGTTGTCAGAGGGACCTCTGGGAGGTTTGTCAGAGGGACCTCTGGGAGGGTTGCTAGAGGGACCACTCAGGATACAACAAGGCTACTGGGAGGGTTGCTAGAGGGACTCTGGGAGGTTTGTTAGAGGGACCTCTGGAAGGTTTGCTAGAGGGATCACTCAGGATACAACAAGGCTACTGGGAGGGTTGCTAGAGGGACCACTCAGGATACAACGAGGCTACTGGGAGGGTTGCTAGAGGGACTCTGGAAGGTTTGCTAGAGGGATCACTCAGGATACAACAAGGCTACTGGGAGGGTTGCTAGAGAGACCACTCAGGATACAACAAGGCTACTGGGAGGGTTGCTAGAGGGACTCTGGGAGGTTTGTTAGAGGGACCTCTGGGAGGTTTGCTAGAGGGATTACTCAGGATAGAACAAGGCTACTGGGAGAGTTGTTAGAGGGACTCTGGGAGGTTTGTTAGGGGGACCTCTGGGAGGTTTGTTAGAGGGACCTCTGCGAGGTTTGCTATAGGGACCACTCAGGATACAACAGGGCTACTGGGAGGGTTGCTGACTCTGAGACATGACTGGGCCTGTGTCCCAAATGGCACCCTATTTCCTTTATAGTGCACTACTTTTGACCAGGCCCCTATGGCCAATGGCACCCTATTCCCTTTATAGTGCACTACTTTTGACCAGGGCCCATAGGGAATAGGGTCCATTGAGGGTGCACAATGGGATGTACAAGTACGAACTAGGCTGTTAAATCCATAAAAAACATTTCTCATTACACTTCTTTCTAACAGTCCTTAATGACATGTATTACTAGTATAGTTAGCAATGCAGAGAGAAATTACCACTGTAACGACTTGATGCATCCTTCCTGATGCTTAGGAAGGAGAGAATAGAAGGGGTCCAAATAATGAACCTTGAGGAACACCAGATTTCAACTTATGTGCTCAGATGATTTGTCACGCTTATGTCGGTAGTAGCCCGCTTGTATTCATCTCATTGCTGTCCAATACGTTCTGCTCAGAGCAGACAAGAGTGTTTTCAGTGTGTGACATAGTACTTGTGATCGAGTTCAGGGTTGTTTCCCCAACATGATCCTTGAGGCTTATTACTGACTGAGGGTTTACATCATAATTTATCTGCTATGAGTTATCACAGCAATTCATGTAATTTCATGAGAATGCATCATACGCAACAGCTGTGCTCACTAATGTGGCAGACGTGCTGTTGGAGCCCTTGAGATGTTCAGTTCTCAATAAAGTTATTGGAATTTGAACTCTTGTATGTTCCAGATATCACTGTGAACAACATTCTTCTCTTGTATGTTCCAGATATCACTGTGAACAACATTCTTCTCTTGTATGTTCCAGATATCACTGTGAACAACATTCTTCTCTTGTATGTTCAGTATATCACTGTGAACAACATTCTTCTCTTGTATGTTCCAGATATCACTGTGAACAACATTCTTCTCTTGTATGTTCCAGATATCACTGTGAACAACATTCTTCTCTTGTATGTTCCAGATATCACTGTGAACAACATTCCTCTCTTGTATGTTCCAGATATCACTGTGAACAACATTCCTCTCTTGTATGTTCCAGATATCACTGTGAACAACATTCTTCTCTTGTATGTTCCAGATACCACTGTGAACAACATTCTTCTCTTGTATGTTCCAGATATCACTGTGAACAACATTCTTCTCTTGTATGTTCCAGATATCACTGTGAACAACATTCCTCTCTTGTATGTTCCAGATATCACTGTGAACAACATTCTTCTCTTGTATGTTCCAGATATCACTGTGAACAACATTCCTCTCTTGTATGTTCCAGATATCACTGTGAACAACATTCCTCTCTTGTATGTTCCAGATATCACTGTGAACAACATTCTTCTCTTGTATGTTCCAGATATCACTGTGAACAACATTCTTCTCTTGTATGTTCCAGATATCACTGTGAACAACATTCTTCTCTTGTATGTTCCAGATATCACTGTGAACAACATTCTTCTCTTGTATGTTCCAGATATCACTGTGAACAACATTCTTCTCTTGTATGTTCCAGATATCACTGTGAACAACATTCCTCTCTTGTATGTTCCAGATATCACTGTGAACAACATTCTTCTCTTGTATGTTCCAGATATCACTGTGAACAACATTCTTCTCTTGTATGTTCCAGATATCACTGTGAACAACATTCTTCTCTTGTATGTTCCAGATATCACTGTGAACAACATTCTTCTCTTGTATGTTCCAGATATCACTGTGAACAACATTCTTCTCTTGTATGTTCCAGATATCACTGTGAACAACATTCCTCTCTTGTATGTTCCAGATATCACTGTGAACAACATTCCTCTCTTGTATGTTCCAGATATCACTGTGAACAACATTCTTCTCTTGTATGTTCCAGATATCACTGTGAACAACATTCCTCTCTTGTATGTTCCAGATATCACTGTGAACAACATTCTTCTCTTGTATGTTCCAGATATCACTGTGAACAACATTCTTCTCTTGTATGTTCCAGATATCACTGTGAACAACATTCTTCTCTTGTATGTTCCAGATATCACTGTGAACAACATTCCTCTCTTGTATGTTCCAGATATCACTGTGAACAACATTCCTCTCTTGTATGTTCCAGATATCACTGTGAACAACATTCTTCTCTTGTATGTTCCAGATATCACTGTGAACAACATTCCTCTCTTGTATGTTCCAGATATCACTGTGAACAACATTCTTCTCTTGTATGTTCCAGATATCACTGTGAACAACATTCTTCTCTTGTATGTTCCAGATATCACTGTGAACAACATTCTTCTCTTGTATGTTCCAGATATCACTGTGAACAACATTCTTCTCTTGTATGTTCCAGATATCACTGTGAACAACATTCTTCTCTTGTATGTTCCAGATATCACTGTGAACAACATTCTTCTCTTGTATGTTCCAGATATCACTGTGAACAACATTCTTCTCTTGTATGTTCCAGATATCACTGTGAACAACATTCTTCTCTTGTATGTTCCAGATATCACTGTGAACAACATTCTTCTCTTGTATGTTCCAGATATCACTGTGAACAACATTCTTCTCTTGTATGTTCCAGATATCACTGTGAACAACATTCTTCTCTTGTATGTTCCAGATATCACTGTGAACAACATTCTTCTCTTGTATGTTCCAGATATCACTGTGAACAACATTCTTCTCTTGTATGTTCCAGATATCACTGTGAACAACATTCTTCTCTTGTATGTTCCAGATATCACTGTGAACAACATTCTTCTCTTGTATGTTCCAGATATCACTGTGAACAACATTCTTCTCTTGTATGTTCCAGATATCACTGTGAACAACATTCTTCTCTTGTATGTTCCAGATATCACTGTGAACAACATTCTTCTCTTGTATGTTCCAGATATCACTGTGAACAACATTCTTCTCTTGTATGTTCCAGATATCACTGTGAACAACATTCCTCTCTTGTATGTTCCAGATATCACTGTGAACAACATTCTTCTCTTGTATGTTCCAGATATCACTGTGAACAACATTCTTCTCTTGTATGTTCCAGATATCACTGTGAACAA
>NC_092166.1:81766974-81964474 GCF_045791955.1 Oncorhynchus clarkii lewisi | reverse complement strand
ATAGTCCTTCATGGTAACAGAAGCATAATGACGTGTATAGTCCTTCAGACTTCAAAGTACATTTTATCCTATTTTATTTCAGTGGAAAGAGGCCATTTTTCAATGTCCCAAGTGCTGCTCAATCAACTTCAATGATAATAATTAGGAAAAAAATTATACATTTTAATTTATTATCTTATGTATGGTCTGTTATGTTAAATGCTGCACTTCTTTTTTTTACAAGAATATTGACTATTTTCTGTACGTCCTCAAAGTCATTGTCCACCCTGTTGCATTGTGGTTACTAGCACTTTAGGAAAATATACAGTGCCTTGCGAAAGTATAATTTTGCACGCCCAATTTTTCAGTTTTTGATTTGTTAAAAAGGTTTGAAATATCCAATAAATGTCGTTCCACTTCATGATTGTGTCCCACTTGTTGTTGATTCTTCACAAAAAAATACAGTTTTATATCTTTATGTTTGAAGCCTGAAATGTGGCAAAAGGTCGCAAAGTTCTAGGGGGCCGAATACTTTCGCAAGGCACTGTAAATATTTTCTACAATGACATCACAAACAGGAAATTATTTCACTTCCTTGGTGGGAAAAAAAACTGTGGTGAATCTGGTGAGTAATCTAGAATTCATACTATTACATTTTCATCCTTATATGTGATGTGGGAAAGCATAACATACAAAAGACTTTAATTGAGTTTCATAATTTCAATATCCTAGCTTCATCACAATCACTTCGAGCATAGTAGCTAATTTTAGCTCAAAATGTCCACCCTGTTATTGTTCACCCTGTTATCCCATGTTCACGTAACAGGGTGGACAAATGGATATCTTGGATATGTGTTGAAAAATGTGTTTTTGTTCATAAATTGTATTATATAATTACAGTATAAGTAGCATGTAAAGTATTTTAATAAGAAATAAAAATCTGTTGAATCAGGTCTTTCTGAAGGAATGACACCTCTTCTTAGCGCAGCTGAAAGACATCGGCAATACAGAGAACGACGTAATGCTGCCCCAGAAAGAAGGAGAGGGAGAAATGGAGGAACGATAAAGAGACAGGGAAGAAGAAAATCAAATCAAATCAAATGTATTTATATAGCCCTTCGTACATCAGCTGATATCTCAAAGTGCTGTACAGAAACCCAGCCTAAAACCCCAAACAGCAAGCAATGCAGGTGTAGAAGCACGGTGGCTAGGAAAAACTCCCTAGAAAGGCCAAAACCTAGGAAGAAACCTAGAGAGGAACCAGGCTATGTGGGGTGGCCATGCCGGGAAATAGCTGAACTCGGTGCCAGAGTGCAGCGTGCAGAAAGGAAGAGATGGAGAGATCCAAAAAGGATACTCAGAGCCATGGGCGTTGCTGCAGTCCCAAACACCCCTCTCAACTCCTGAAAATCAGCCTGGGCCAGAGGTAACCCTCCTTCCTCCCCATACACACATATATTTATCTTGTACGGTAGCTGGTTGAGTATTGTAAGGTGTGTAAGGTGTTTGTTACTCTTTATATCTTATCATACGCTAGCTCTTCTCACCTCAGATGCCTGCCTTAGATGCCATTAAAGGAACGATTAAGATTCATCAGGTTATCACTGTCTCACCAGGCCAGATAAAATACAGGGATATTACTTGTCTGTGCAAGCAAGGATAGTGGCATGTTGGACTGTCCTTGTTTACAGCTCAAAGAGGCAACTCTGGGTGACCTTGCAGAATCTATCCAGCTCCCTGCATCTCATGACAAGGCTGACACCACATGGCGACCTGACACCATCGAACTTAATCACATAGGGGAGTGGTGTGTTGTCAATTATGACCATGAAGGATACCCTGGCATCATCATGGATGTAGAGGAACATCACATTAAGATGAAGTGCTTGCACTGGAATGATATCAACAAATTCTTCTGGCCAAGTCCAAAGGAAGATATTTGTTGGTACTCTGATGGACAGATCATTTGTCTGATGAAAAAGCCACAGGCTGTTAAAATAAACGCTCTGTGCAGATGGAAAAATCCACCTGGAAGTATGTGGAAGAGCATTTGTGGTGAAAGGGGGGAGAGATGGAAAGAGGGGGAGTGGAAGAGAGGGACAGGAATGTGTTTTAATGCTAATTCCAATGATTTTGTACTCTTGTATTTTTGTGTTGTTGTTTTTTCACAACGAATATGTAATTAAATAACAGTTCCAACGTTGTTACTATTTGTTTTACTATGTAGATATCTCCTCACTGTTCAGTATTCAGGTTTCAGGGTTTAATTGATGTTCTGTCCCGTTATAGCGGTCCACCCTGTTATCTTGTATTACTATGTAAATATCTCCTCAGTATTCAGGTTTCAGGGTTTAATTTATGTTCTGTCCTGTTATAGCTGTCCACCCTATTATACCCTGCATGAAAGGCATGAACTCTGCTTAGTTTTTTTTTGCGCAGGCTGCACACACTTCATCAGTCTCTCATTCACAATTTGACAAGCACTTTTTAATGCGTCAAATGTCCCAGCGGAATCCCCTTTGTGTGGTCATAATGCCCCGTAAAAAATTCCATGGCCTTGGGCTGAACTTAATAAGGATAATTCCCTTCTCTCGGTTGCGCGCTCCGAGTGCACTTCTTACACGCAAGGCTCTCTCAGATATCTCGTTTTTTATTAGCCAATGCCTGTTACGTGATTGGGTCCTTCTCACAGCATCTAAGTTCCTTCTCACAGGCTACAAGTGAAGACAGAGACATCGGGGATGAATTATTGAATTCCGAAGTGCACATTGAAGAGGTTGGAAGAACTGGCCACATTTACTTTTCATCAGCCAAAGAGAGGAGTAGGCCTAACAAACAGCAAAAATAAAGCCTATGTCCGTCTATTATCCCCCATAGTACAAAAGTTGACCTATTCTGCGTGAGAAATAAATATTCCTGTCACGCCCTGACCGTAGAGAGCTTTTTATGTCTCTATTTTGGTTTGGTCAGGGTGTGATTTGGGTGGGCATTCTATGTCTTTTTTCTATGTTTTGTATTTCTTTGTTTTGGCCGGGTATGGTTCTCAATCAGGGACAGCTGTCTATCGTTGTCTCTGATTGGGAACCGTACTTAGGTAGCTTTTTCCCACAAGGGGTTTGTGGGTGGTTATTTCCCGTATTAGTGTTTGCACTAAAAATGCTGTTTGTTTCGGTTTCATTTATTCTCTTGTTATTTTGTATTAGTGTTCAGTTCAATAAACAAACATGAACACTTACCATGCTGCGCTTTGGTCCAACTACTCTTTCTCATCCGACAACAAAAGCCGTTACAATTCCAAGCATAATCTGGGACAGTTGTGGGATGGGAAATATCCCAAATGACTATAACCACTAGCATTACATTTTTTTTTTTAAGCAATGAGGCTGATGCAACAGATCAGAACGTTTAATATAAAATGTTGTTAAATTTTAGGCTATTTCTTCACATTATTAAGTGCAGCAATGCGCACACAGCAGTAGGCTATGAGAGTGAATGTTCCACAATGCAATCAACTCACGGGAAAACACCCTTCTCAAAAGTGACCACAAATGCGATTATGTATTTAATGCTTTATTATAAAGGGGCATTTTTATGGTGAAAATGCCTACAGTATGTATGCCAGTTAGGCTCTACACCATTTGAAAAGCAGATTATTGTGCTTAATTTTAAGAAGTTATTTGGCCACTTCAGTTGTGATACAAACCTTATCAATACATATAGGCCTATGGGTTAGGCTACATGAGGTGTGCGACTAGCTTAAAAAAAAGTCATGCACTGTTTCTTTCCTTACTGCACACAAGCTGGGCATCATTTAAAAGTGATAATATATCATTAATATTAGGAAAGTTGAGAAATAAATATAGTAAGCCTATAGAATGCTGATAGGATCCTCCTCTTTTTAATAGAGGCCATCAAAACTCTGTTTTCTGTCGCAATTGCATATCTTATAGAAATGTTGCGCAACATGAGCTCATGGGCTCTCATGAAGTGTTTGATTAGATTTTCAAAAACATTTGCATTGATGTCAGATTGATTACAGGGACAATAGAGTGCTGCTTACCAGGCAGTTAGCAAGTTGAACCGACAGTGTTTAACTACTTTGCAGATATAAACCGAAAAGACCATCGTAATATCAGAGGGATCCGACCATTTTTTTAAATGTTGCCTAAAATGACCTACCCAAATCTAACTTCCTGTAGCTCAGGACCTGAAGCAAGGATATGCCTATTATTGATACCATTTGAAAGGAAACACTTTGAAGTTTGTGAACATGTGAAATGAATGTAGGAGAATATAACACAGTAGATCTGGTAAAAGATAATACGAAGAAAAAACCATGCGTTTCTAGAATGATTCATTCACTGAGTCATTCCCCAACAGCTTTGTCTGATTCCAACTGTCCTAACACTTTTTATTGCTGTTATTCGTATCTCTTTGTTATAAAAGGGTTGTCTGTTTTCCTAAAACTGATCATCTCACTGACAAGACTACGAGGAAACTGGGTCATTCCTAGTATGCAGTGGCTTTTGGGACCTCATAACTTTTTGAGAAAAGGTATATCAGAAAAATACATTGTTCAAGCTCAGGCACTTCGTTTGTTTTACTCTGAGCTTCCTTCTGAAACGTTGGTATTGTTATGAGAGGATAGCATGTTTTGCATCTGTGTTAAAATCTGCAACTAGACCTGTACTACTTTGTTTAGCCATATGGGCCCTGGTCAAACTTACTGCACTTCAATAGGAATGGGCCCATTTGGGGTAAGCTTACAACAAATCTGAACACGTCACTATTGTCTACTCCCATGCCTTCAGATAAACTCAACAACCTCTGTACCCACTTCTGTCATGGTACCAAGAGTGAAATCCTCCCTTGTGTTCTCTGTCCTCACTGTGTCAATGGCAGGCAGGCCAGTCACTGTCCTCACTGTGTCAATGGCAGGCAGACCAGTCACTGTCCTCACTGTATCAATGGCAGGCAGACCAGTCACTGTCCTCACTGTATCAATGTCAGGCAGGCCAATCACTGTCCTCACTGTGTCAATGGCAGGCAGGCCAGTCACTGTCCTCACTGTATCAATGGCAGGCAGACAAGTCACTGTCCTCACTGTGTCAATGGCAGGCAGACCAGTCACTGTCCTCACTGTATCAATGGCAGGCAGACAAGTCACTGTCCTCACTGTATCAATGGCAGGCAGGCCAGTCACTGTCCTCACTGTATCAATGGCAGGCAGGCCAGTCACTCTCCTCACTGTGTCAATGGCAGGCAGGCCAGTCACTGTCCTCACTGTATCAATGGCAGGCAGACCAGTCACTGTCCTCACTGTATCAATGGCAGGCAGACCAGTCACTGTCCTCACTTTATCAATGGCAGGCAGACCAGTCACTGTCCTCACTGTGTCAATGGCAGGCAGGCCAGTCTCTGGTAGAAAGACACATCACTCTCTTAGCATACAGAAACATGGGATTGGTCGTTAAATTATACAGACATCTCAGTATAATGAAATAGATCATCCGGAATAAACATGAACTTTGATGGGACCTTAAGAATAACCCAGACATAGACAGGTGTTTCTGCTTAGGTGATGACAGGACATTAACCAGACAGGTATTTCTGCTTAGGTGATGACAGGACATTAACCAGACAGGTATTTCTGCTCAGGTGATGACAGGATATTAACCAGACAGGTATTTCTGCTCAGGTGATGACAGGACCTTAACCAGACAGGTATTTCTGCTCAGGTGATGACAGGACATTAACCAGACAGGTATTTCTGCTCAGGTGATGACAGTGAATTAACCAGACAAGTATTTATGTTCAGGTGATGACAGGACCTTAACCAGACAGGTATTTCTGCTCAGGTGATGACATTAACCAGACAGGTGTTTCTGCTTAGGTGATGACATTACCCAGACAGGTATTTCTGCTCAGGTGATGACAGGACCTTAACCAGACAGGTATTTCTGCTTAGGTGATGACAGGACATTAACCAGACAGGTATTTCTGCTCAGGTGATGACGGGGCCTTAACCAGACAGGTATTTCTGCTCAGGTGATGACATTAACCAGACAGGTGTTTCTGCTTAGGTGATGACATTACTGAGACAGGTATTTCTGCTCAGGTGATGACATGACCTTAGCCAGACAGGTATTTCTGCTTAGGTGATGACAGGACATTAACCAGACAGGTGTTTCTGCTCAGGTGATGACAGGACATTAACCAGACAGGTATTTCTGCTCAGGTGATGACGGGACATTAACCAGACAGGTATTTCTGCTCAGGTGATGACGGGACATTATCCAGACAGGTATTTCTGCTCAGGTGATGACGGGACATTAACCAGACAGGTGTTTCTGCTTAGGTGATGACAGGACCCTTAACCATACAGGTACTTCTGCTCAGGTGATGACATTAACCAGTCAGGTATTTCTGCTCAGGTGATGACGGGACATTAACCAGACAGGTATTTCTGCTCGGGTGATGACAGGACCTTAACCAGACAGGTATTTCTGCTCAGGTGATGACAGGTCCTTAACCTTACAGGTGTTTCTGCTCAGGTGATGACAGGACATTAACCAGACAGGTATTTCTGCTTAGGTGATGACAGGACCTTAACCAGACAGGTATTTTTGTGCAGGTGATGACGGGACATTGACCAGACAGGTATTTCTGCTTAGGTGATGACAGGACATTAACCAGACAGGTATTTCTGCTCAGGTGATGACATTAACCAGACAGGTGTTTCTGCTCAGGTGATGACAGGACATTAACCAGACAGGTGTTTCTGCTCAGGTGATGACAGGTCATTAACCAGATAGGTATTTCTGCTCAGGTGATGACAGGACATTAACCAGACAGATATTTCTGGTCAGGTGATGACATTAACCAGACAGGTGTTTCTGCTCAGGTGATGACATTAACCAGATAGGTATTTCTGCTCAGGTGATTACAGCTCATACTATACACCTTTCTTTGCTCATCACTTCGTTTCTACATCAAAGTTCAGCTTGTAATAAATGCACTACACTGAGTAGGCTATAGTGTCTCTCCTTATTCAGAACGACATTGTAACTAGCTGTATATCAACAAACAGACATATGAATATACTTCTAGGGTATAATATACCAGCATTCCAGACAGGGACTGGTCTGGTCTGGTGTGTCTGTCTGTCTCCTATTTATCTAGCTCTGAGCTGGTGAACTAGCAGATATCTTTTGCACCAGGATGGCAAGTACATCATCGTGCAGCTGTAACTTTAGCCTGGAGAGACGAAGCAGACTTTGTTCTGTGCCAGGCTCACTTGGCGAGTGTTGATAGTTATGATTATCCCTAATGTCAGTGGACAGCACCATCCCCGATAAGAGATTATTTCACTAGAGTCCACCTTCATTCTCTGTCTGTCTGTCTGTCTGTCTGTCTGTCTGTCTGTCTGTCTGTCTGTCTGTCTGTCTGTGCTATGTTATGTTATGTTATGTTATGCTTGGCTTTTTGCTGTGGATGGTGGGATACGGAGTTGTGACTGGCTAAATAACTGAATAACAAATACTGTAAAACTTACCAAACAACAAACAAATGTAAACTCTTGACTAGTGCTGATTGGCTCCTTTGGGTGGTGTAGTGAAGGGGAAGAGGTCTTGTGATTGAAAATGACGTGACTGTCAGTAGGTGACAGCAGATGGACTCACCTAACAGACACATTGGTGGGGGGGGGGGGGGGGGGGGGGTCAGAGGTGGAACAGTGTCTATCCTCAGATTAGGACCAGGAGATGAGAGAACTGAGACACAGGGGGATGGGTAGGGTCATGACGGGCCAGGGCCCGGGGAATGCCATGCCAGCCAGCTGCCAGATAGCCAGGTCTCCCAACCCTCACCGCACCATGTGCACCACACATCTCTCAGCACCTACGTTTCCACCTCGCTATTAAACTGACAGAACTGTTAATATCCTGGGCTGGGATGATAGATGTGTCATATCTCTGTTGAAAACATTGTTTGTCTCTCCCAGGTGTATCAACTCTCATCTTCTTTCTCCCCAGAACAGAGAGACAGAGAGACAGTGAGACAGTGAGACAGAGAGACAGAGAGACAGAGAGAGAGAGACAGAGAGAAAGAGAGAGAGAGAGAGAGACAGAGAGACAGAGAGACAGGGAGAGAGAGACAGAGAGACAGAGCGACAGTGAGACAGAGAGACAGAGAGACAGAGAGACAGTGAGACAGAGAGACCGTGACAGTGAGACAGAGAAACAGAGAGACCGTGACAGTGAGACAGAGAGACCGTGACAGTGAGACAGAGAGACAAAGAGACAGTGACAGTGAGACAGAGAGACAGAGACCGTGACAGTGAGACAGAGAGACCGCGACAGTGAGACAGAGAGACCGTGACAGTGAGACAGAGAAACAGAAAGACCGTGACAGTGAGACAGAGAGACCGTGACAGTGAGACAGAGAGACAGAGAGACCGTGACAGTGAGACAGAGAATCAGAGAGACCGTGACAGTGAGACAGAGAGACAGAGAGACAGAGAGACCGTGACAGTGACACAGAGAGACAGAGAGACCGTGACAGTGAGACAGAGAGACAGAGAGACCGTGACAGTGAGACAGAGAATCAGAGAGACCGTGACAGTGAGACAGAGAGACAGAGAGACAGAGAGACCGTGACAGTGAGACAGAGAGACAGAGAGACCGTGACAGTGAGACAGAGAGACTGTGACAGTGAGACAGAGAGACAGAGAGACAGAGAGACCGTGACAGAGAGACAGAGACCGTGACAGTGAGACAGAGAGACCGTGACAGTGAGACAGAGAGACCGTGACAGTGAGACAGAGAGACCGTGACAGTGAGACAGAGAGACCGTGACAGTGAGACAGAGAGACAGAGAGACAGAGAGACCGTGACAGTGAGACAGAGAGACAGAGAGACTGTGACAGTGAGACAGAGAGACCGTGACAGTGAGACAGAGAGACAGAGAGACAGAGAGACCGTGACAGAGAGACAGAGACCATGACAGTGAGACAGAGAGACCGCGACAGTGAGACAGAGAGACAGAGAGACAGAGAGACTGTGACAGAGAGACAGAGAGACCGTGACAGTCAGACAGAGAGACCGTGACAGTGAGACAGAGAGACCGTGACAGTGAGACAGAGAGACAGAGAGACAGAGAGACCGTGACAGAGAGACAGAGAGACCGTGACAGTCAGACAGAGAGACCGTGACAGTGAGACAGAGAGACAGAGAGACAGAGAGACCGTGACAGAGAGACCGCTCAGAGTAAAACAAACGAAGTGCCTGATCTTGACCAATGTGTTTTTCTTATAAACTTTTTCTCCAAGAGTTATGAGGTCCCAAAAGCCACTGCATACTAGGAATGACCCAGTTTCCTCGTAGTCTTGTCAGTGAGATGATCAGTTTTAGGAAAACAGACAACCCTTTTATAACAAAGAGATACGAATAACAGCAATAAAAAGTGTTAGGACAGTTGGAATCAGACAAAGCTGTTGGGGAATGACTCAGTGAATGAATCATTCTAGAATATTAGACACCAAAGCTCCGTTGGAATGTTCTCAAAGTACGGGAGCATTCCATCTACAAAAAGAAATGATCTTCCACTGCAACGTTCCTCCACATGGTTTTCATCAGAAACCCCAATGCATTATGATGTATTGGCTCTTATAAAACAGGTTGTTAGAATCCTGGATGCAGATTGGTTGATATAAAGAATTGTGGGACAACAACGCTGCAACATACCATGATGTGTTACTCTCATAATTCCACTGTCCTGCAGCCCAGGCAGAGAATTTATCAATTTTATCTTCCTCTGGAAAAAATAGATTTACGCACATTTTTTCCATGCATAGAGTTTGCAACAGTTGTTTTTTTGTAATTATTTATTAACTAGGCAAGTCAGTTAAGAATACATGTTTATTTACAATGACCCCGTCCAACCCTATCCAAACACAGACAACGCTGGGCCAATTGTGCACCACCCTATGGGATTCCCAATCACAGCCTGGAATCAAACCAGGGACTGAAGCGGCACCTCTTGCACTGAGATGCAGTGTCTTAGACCACTGCGCCACTCGGGAGCCCAAGATTAAAGTTGTGGAACTGACAGTGTTTAACTACTTTGCAGATATAAACCAAAAAGACAATCGTAATATCAGAGGGATCCGACCATTTTTTTAAATGTTGCCTAAAATGACCCAAATCTAACTTCCTGTAGCTCAGGACCTAAAATGACCTAAATCTAACTTCCTGTAGCTCAGGACCTAAAATGACCCAAATCTAACTGCCTGTAGCTCAGGACCTAAAATGACCTAAATCTAACTTCCTGTAGCTCAGGACCTAAAATGACCCAAATCTAACTTCTTGTAGCTCAGGACCTAAAATGACCCAAATCTAACTTCTTGTAGCTCAGGACCTAAAATGACCCAAATCTAACTTCCTGTAGCTCAGGACCTAAAATGACCCAAATCTAACTTCCTGTAGCTCAGGACCTAAAATGACCCAAATCTAACTTCTTGTAGCTCAGGACCTAAAATGACCCAAATCTAACTTCTTGTAGCTCAGGACCTAAAATGACCCAAATCTAACTTCCTGTAGCTCAGGACCTAAAATGACCCAAATCTAACTGCCTGTAGCTCAGGACCTAAAATGACCCAAATCTAACTTCCTGTAGCTCAGGACCTAAAATGACCCAAATCTAACTGCCTGTAGCTCAGGACCTAAAATGACCCAAATCTAACTGCCTGTAGCTCAGGACCTAAAATGACTAAAATCTAACTTCCTGTAGCTCAGGACCTAAAATGACCCAAATCTAACTGCCTGTAGCTCAGGACCTAAAATGACCCAAATCTAACTTCCTGTAGCTCATGACCTAAAATGACCCAAATCTAACTGCCTGTAGCTCAGGACCTAAAATGACCCAAATCAAACTTCCTGTACCTCAGGACCTAAAATGACCCAAATCTAACTTCCTGTAGCTCAGGACCTAAAATGACCCAAATCTAACTGCCTATAGCTCAGGACCTAAAATGACCCAAATCTAACTGCCTGTAGCTCAGGACCTAAAATGACCCAAATCTAACTGCCTGTAGCTCAGGACCTAAAATGACCCAAATCTAACTTCCTGTAGCTCAGGACCTAAAATGACCCAAATCTAACTGCCTGTAGCTCAGGACCTAAAATGACCCAAATCTAACTGCCTGTAGCTCAGGACCTAAAATTACCCAAATCTAACTTCCTGTAGCTCAGGACCTAAAATGACCTAAATCTAACTGCCTGTAGCTCAGGACCTAAAATGACCCAAATCTAACTTCCTGTAGCTCAGGACCTAAAATGACCCAAATCTAACTTCTTGTAGCTCAGGACCTAAAATGACCCAAATCTAACTGCCTGTAGCTCAGGACCTAAAATGACCCAAATCTAACTTCCTGTAGCTCAGGACCTAAAATGACCCAAATCTAACTGCCTGTAGCTCAGGACCTAAAATGACCCAAATCTAACTGCCTGTAGCTCAGGACCTAAAATGACCCAAATCGAACTGCCTGTAGCTCAGGACCTAAAATGACCCAAATCTAACTTCCTGTAGCTCAGGACCTAAAATGACCCAAATCTAACTGCCTGTAGCTCAGGACCTAAAATGACCCAAATCTAACTGCCTGTAGCTCAGGACCTAAAATGACCCAAATCTAACTGCCTGTAGCTCAGGACCTAAAATGACCCAAATCTAACTGCCTCTAGCTCAGGACCTAAAATGACCCAAATCTAACTTCCTGTAGCTCAGGACCTAAAATGACATACCCAAATCTAACTTCCTGTAGCTCAGGACCTAAAATGACCCAAATCTAACTGCCTGTAGCTCAGGACCTAAAATGACATACCCAAATCTAACTGCCTGTAGCTCAGGACCTAAAATGACATACCCAAATCTAACTTCCTGTAGCTCAGGACCTAAAATGGCATACCCAAATCTAACTTCCTGTAGCTCAGGACCTAAAATGGCATACCCAAATCTAACTGCCTGTAGCTCAGGACCTAAAATGACATACCCAAATCTAACTGCCTGTAGCTCAGGACCTAAAATGACATACCCAAATCTAACTGCCTGTAGCTCAGGACCTGAAGCAAGGATATGCATATTCTTGATACCATTTGAAAGGAAACACTTTGAAGTTTGTGGAAATGTGAAATTAATGTAGGAGAATATAACACAGTAGATCTAGTAAAAGATAATACAAAGAAAAAAACAGGCGTTTAAATTATTATTTTTTTTTTACCATCATCTTTGAAATGCAAGAGAAAGGCCATGTTTTATTCCTGCCCAGGCACAGTTTTGATTTTGGCCACTAGATGGCAGCAGTGTATTTGCAAAGCTTTAGACTGATCCAATGAATAATTGCATATCTGTTCAAAATGTTGTATCAAGACAGCCCAAATATGCCTAATTGGTTTATTAATAAATTTTCAAGTTTATAATTGTGCACTCTACTCAAACAATAGCATGGTATTCTTTCACTGTAATAGCTACTATAAATTGGACAGTTGTCAGTAAAGGTAAGCAAACAAAGTAATAGTTCGTCACGAACGCTCTAGATAACATGTAAACAGACTAACCAGCTCTGCTACGGAGATTTAAATGGCCAGAGTGAGGTGTTCTCTCATTTGTGTCTGGAAGTAGCTAGCTAGTAAGCTAGCCAACTTTAGCCAGTTAGCTGGGGGTGCTTGGTCGGGACAATAATGAATACACTGGCAGGCAAGCTGCAGAAGGATGAGGAGGCTACAATTCCTCATTGTTTATCAGTTTAATTTTGATGTGCAACTAGCTGAAATAGTTTGAGAGGGTTCATATAATGTTCCTTCATTCGATTTAAACTCCTCTTGCTCTGGCTAACATTAGTTGTTGATCTTATTGTTGTTGATGTGCATAACTGAGGGAGCAAAAGTCTACCTTTTCATGGTTGTTTAATCAATAGGACTGTAAAGTTTCCAAATGTAAGAGGACTCCTGTGGTATTGACATGTTTGCAGAAATCCATTCAGGTGGATTTTGTGGCTTTTGCTGAAAGCGTTCTAATGATCTAAAGTCGTGCTGTTGCTACTTCCTGTAAACACACAGTCCAGTTCAACGTGAATGATAGCAGGCCCTGCTTCCTGTAAACACAGAGTCCATTTCATAGTGAATGATGACAGGCCCTACTGCCTGTAAACACACAGTCCAGTTCAAAGTGAATGATGTCAGGCCCTGCTTCCTGTAAACACACAGTCCAGTTCAAAGTGAATGATGACAGGCCCTACTGCCTGTAAACACACAGTCCAGTTCAAAGTGAATGATGACAGGCCCTACTGCCTGTAAACACACAGTCCAGTTCATAGTGAATGATGACAGGCCCTGCTTCCTGTAAACACACAGTCCAGTTCAAAGTGAATGATGACAGGCCCTACTGCCTGTAAACACACAGTCCAGTTCAAAGTGAATGATGACAGGCCCTACTGCCTGTAAACACACAGTCCAGTTCATAGTGAATGATGACAGGCCCTACTGCCTGTAAACACACAGTCCAGTTCAAAGTGAATGATGACAGACCCTACTGCCTGTAAACACACAGTCCAGTTCATAGTGAATGATGACAGGCCCTGCTTCCTGTAAACACACAGTCCAGTTCATAGTGAATGATGACAGGCCCTACTGCCTGTAAACACACAGTCCAGTTCATAGTGAATGATGACAGGCCCTACTGCCTGTAAACACACAGTCCAGTTCAGAGTGAATGATGACAGGCCCTACTGCCTGTAAACACACAGTCCAGTTCAAAGTGAACGATGGCAGGCCTGTGTGGCAAATGGCCTGTTTACAAAAAGGCCTACTGTAGCTCTGATTGGCTATAGCGTGCCGGTCAGCGTAGACTCCAGTCTTGGATGAGACAGATGTTTTTATTAGGATTTATTTACTGCAGTGTATATTAATTGTCTAAACGCACGGCCACTTTCCCACTCTGTATTGCTATAGAAGTTTCACAAATGCCTTAATATACGTAATTCCCAAATGTTCTAAGAATTTATGAAAATGTGAAAATGACCATATCTAAGCACTCACAATTTTAAAAAAATATATATATTCTCCCTGGGGGTGTATATGAACAGATTGTAATAAGATTTTGAGTTTATCAAATGCTGTCAGACCTGTGTAACAATGTGTCACGTTCTGACCTTTATGTCCTTTGATTTGTATTTATTTAGTATGGTCAGGGCGTGAGTTGGGGTGGGCAGTCTGTTTGTTTTTCTATGAATTGGGGATTTGTACGTTTCGGCCTAGTATGGTTCTCAATCAGAGGCAGGCGTCGTTAGGTGTCTCTGATTGAGAATCATACTTAGGTAGCCTGGGTTGCACTGTTTGTTTGTGGGTGTTTGTTTCCGTGTCTGTGTTTTTCACCACACAGTACTGTTTTGGGTTTCGTTCGTTCCACGCTTATTGTTTTTGTATTCAGTTGTTCATGTTGAGTATTTTTTATTAAAAAGAACCATGGACACTTACCACGCCGCATATTGGTCCTCCGATCCTTCTCACCTCTCCTCTTCAGACGAAGAGGAGGAAATCCCTTACACAATGTATCATTTTACAATTGCAATCTCTCTTGTGCAGTAGGCTTACTAGCCCAAGAATGAACATGAAACTAATCATTCACCATGGAAACCGTAGACACTCAGAATTCATTAACCAGTGCAGTGCGGCCTGTGTAGGCCTATTGGATATTTATTAAAACATTATTTATTGAAGTTCTTGTTTCTCATCATCATTGAATCTCTGCAAGTTAGATTGTGATTTGCATAGCAACGTCGACTGAATGGAATTGTTAAAATTAACGACTGGGTCAAAACATGAGAAAATAACTAACAACCAGCCCGCTTGGGTAGCAACTTCAAAATGCTAAGTTATCCGATGTGGGCCTGCAGCCAAGGGAAATAATGGCTGTGAGTGGCCATTGGTGTGAGAGCTCACTCAACAGTTATTGGTAGCCCCTAACGTGGAGAACAGAAAGCGCTAGAGTGCCATTTTAGCTGGCAACGATGTGAGTGGGACGTCCCATTCTCCACCAAAGAAGAGGCAATGACTGACTGCTACCAACCAGCGCCAGAACCATGGACAGTTATTCCACTCGTTGGAAACGTCACTATTAACGTCACCAACTAGCTTGATTAGCTCATTCTCGCCATCCATAATAGTTGTTGTCTATGTAGGCCTGTTGGATATTTATTAAATCATTATTTATTGAAGTTCTTGTCTCACATCATTGAATTAACTAGCTACATGTCAATGATTTATTTATCATAGCAGCGTTGAATTAATATAATAGTTTGAATTAATGACTGGGTCAAAACATGAGAAAATAGAAAACGACTAGCCCGCTTGGTCATTATAACAGTGAATACCTATAATATTTAAGCAATAAGGCCCTCGAACCGGGGGATTATCGTGTGTTATACCACAGCATTGTTGAATGCTCGTTACTGATTGGTTAGAAGGGCATTCTAGAATGGACATTAAAACCAGAAAAGATATCCGCACAGTTGGATAAGATATCGGGACAGTTGGAAAAGATATCGGGACAGTTGGAAAAGATATCGGGACAGTTGGAAAAGATATCGGGACAGTTGGAAAAGATATCGGGACAGTTGGAAAAGATATCGGGACAGTTGGAAAAGATATCGGGACAGTTGGAAAAGATATCGGGACAGTTGGAAAAGATATCGGGACAGTTGGAAAAGATATCAGGACAGTTTGAAAAGATATCGGGACACCTTGCAATCATGACGCAATATGGACCTACACATGCAGACTGTACTTGCTACAAAGTTACAGAACGATAAACCAACAACCACACAAACTGAAATTGGATACATTGTGAACGCAGGTCCAACGAGGAAAGACTTAGCTAACAAGCAGTGATTTATTTTGGCTCAGACATATCTGATGACCTAACGTGCTGAGTGATGAGCATGAATTTGTCTGGTCCCTATGTCATGACGCAAGTGGTGCTAAGAAACATGCATGTGTTGAAAATGTCAAATTGTTTGCATAGTCAACTTTCACACAACTCTGACACACACACACACACACACACACACACACACACACACACACACACACACACACACACACACACTTACCACACCAGATATGCCACCAGGGGTCATTTACCAGTCCCCAAATCCAGTCCAGTATTATATAGAGACATTATTGCACAGAACTCCCTTCCATCTCATATTACTCAAATGAACAGAAAACCTGGTTTCAAAAACCAGATAAAGCAACATCTCACGGCACAACGCCTCTCCCCTATTTGACCCAGATATATTGGGTAATAGTGTATTGATATGTAGGATATGTGTGCCCTTGTTGCATTTATGTAGATCTGTCCTTGAGCTGTTCTTGGTTATTAACGTTCTGTATTATGTCATGTTTTTTTATGGACTCCAGAAAGAGTAGCTGCTGCTTTCGCAATAAAATACCAAATATGCTGTCAAATCCTCCCAAATGTTGGTAGTTTGACCAGCTGTTTTCAGCAACTGGGATTTTTTTAATTCAGTTGTCATATTGGCAGGTACTTAGCTAGCTTCTAGCCTAGTGTTTGATATGCAATGCAATCTCCTCGTAATGAACGGTGTTGAGTGTCCTGACGAGAAGGCACCATGCCAGGCAAAATCGGGCATCATCAGCACGTTGTCATGGATGTATCCAAATGAATGTCGATATAAAACAGCTTAAACAAACGCAAATGCAGCTACATTGCTGTTATTCTGGATGCAGGGATCGTGACCGTCTTAGCTGTAGCTAAGATGGCTAACTAGCAAGAATGTTGCTAAGAATATCCTGTATATATGGGTCATATCCATAAATATCGACCTAATCGAAAGAACGGCTGGGTCCCGTCTCTAGCAACCAAAAGATGAGAAAGTATGATTTATCTTATAAAAATGAAAATATCAACAACATTTTTCTTCTTTTTTGTTTTTACCGGTAAATGTGTGCTTTAGTATTGCTTTCTTTGGCAACTGTGATATAAGCAGGATACACTCCTCAGTTCTGTACATTACCTTGGAAAACGGACTTGGCTCCACCTCGTCCCGCTGCATTGTCCATTATTTCCAAGGTAATGTACAGAACATCTGCGTTACTGTTCCTGGCCCGAGGTCGAAGCTTCTCATGCCTTATTGCTTAAATATTACAGGTATTCTCCACTGTTATAGACATAATTCCCCAAACATTTCACATTGATATAGCTTCAGTTTAGGGTAACAAATCATCTCCGTCCATGAGAGAATGTACAGGAAGGAAATATCCATGGCACCGTTGTCGTAACGTCCAACATATTATCTACTAAAGTTATTAAATCATTTAAGGTTCTTATATTTGTGTGATTGTTTTTCTTTTGTTTGTGATCAGTGAAATAAGGTTCTCCCCAAACCTGCCAATTTATCAGAATTGAGTAACACTTTCCTTTCCAGGGTCCTTATTACAGTGCAGTTACGTTGTAATGACGCTGTAACAAGTATTGTAATACCTTGTGATACCTCATAGCTCCACAACATACGACATGACCATGTGACCATGTGGCTCTCACAGACTATTTTCACCAAATGCATTTGAAACCATAACCATCAGTAAAACAATTCAGCCCAACAAATACCCAACCGACACGAAAACAAGCCATGTTTTATTACCAGCAGACTAGCTACACATCCAGCCTTCTGCTTCATGTCTTCATCACTACCCTGTGTGCCAGACAGACAGCAGAGCCACAGTGATTAAACAGAGCTCTGGTTGGCCTCAGAGGAGACCCTCATCACAAACACATTGTCTGCATCCCAAATGGCACCCTATTCCCTATACAGTGCACTAATGCACTTATTTTGACCCCCCTCCAAAAATGTGCACTATATAGAAAATAGGGTGCCATTTGGGACGCGAACTTAGAGTGAGGGGAAAATGAAATGGATGTCAGCCAGATGAGGGAGCTAACCTAGCAGAAACCCTATCTATCAGACGTACCACTTAGCTGGGTTCAAACACTGTTCGAAATATACTTTGTTGGCTTGGTTGAGCTTGATTGGCTTAATTGATCAATATAATATTCTCAAAACACCGTCAATCCCACCCATCTGGCACGGATTAGATCAAATGCTCGAGTGCCGTCAAAGTATTTCAAAGATGTCAAATACTATTTGAACCCAGGTCTGGTATCACTCCACTTCACTCGACCTGCTGGAGTCTAAACAAGTCTCCGTTTTCATTTCCATAAAGCCTTGCTCTGTCTTTTGTTCCTGACAGAGATAAGATGTATAAATTATGAGCAGCTGACAACATAGGACGCCTCAGGCAGTTCATCAGTCATGCTCTGCCTGTCATCAGGTAACGAATGGGGGCCCTACGGCCACAAAGACCCCTTTTAGCTGGTAGTGGAGGGGTGTGTGTGTGTGTGTGTGTGTGTGTGTGTGTGTGTGTGTGTGTGTGTGTGTGCGTGTGTGGTTTTTTTGTCAGAGAGAGTACCAAGCACAACAGCTGACTCATATTTAACAATCTCTTTAAAGGGAGGAACGATGCTGACGGCCAAAAGCAGCAACCTTAGAGTATTTTTCTGGCCTCACTTCAGGAGTGCGATGTACGTCTTTCTGCTGTGCTGATAGTCTGTAGTAGTCATCAGACAGGGGTAGGAGATGGAGGAGGATGGAGACTGACTCAGCGACAAGAATAGTAGACCACCCAAGAGGTGAAGAGAGGGATCTCTCTTTCTCTCTCTAATTCTGTCTCTCTCTTTCTCTGTCTCTCTCTCTGTCTCATACATTCTGCATAATTTGGTTTACACTGTCATTACATTGGCATTTTATTTTTGATTTACGCTCTAATCCAATCGTATAGTAAATATAATTCTAATTTGACCAGACAGAGCATTAATCCTAACGGTGACCTTGTACCCTACTATAATCAACATAATGTATTGTACATTTTATTACATTGGTGGGAAGTGCATCCTCCCCAGCCTGCATGGACGTGTTGTGGATCTGATTTGCTTGAGCTTTTATGCATAATGTGCCACGGGGAGATAAGTGTAATGAGACAGCGCACTCAGGGGGAGGGGGGGGGGGGGGGGGGGGGGGCTGGTGTCTCTACCTGCTACAGGTACAGTACAGTATCCTAGCCTTTTAGGCAGAGTTGCAAAGAAAAAGCCAACCTGGTTGGTTAGGTACCTGCAGATTCCTGCACGGTAGTAACATTATGAGTTGGGATTATGGTTAATTGTTTAGCTAGCTACATATCTTAACAAAAGACTCCACTACTACGCAAGTAACCATTTCAATAGAATGTGCATGATGTCATTGCGATAGACATTGCTGGTCCCTCTGGCGATCTACTCTGATTTCAGAGCATTCTCATCTGAGTGTGCCAGAGCGCAGAATAATGGATGAATTTACGAACGCTCAACACCCATTGAATCAGTCAGTAAACTTTGGCAAAAAAGCATAATTACATTTTTGCCAGCAGCACAGTTCAAATTACCAACGCTCTGGATAACATGAAAACAGCCTAACCAGCTCTGCTAGGGCGAGTAAAATGGTCAGAGTGAGGTGTTCCCTCATTTGAGTCTGGAAGTAGCTAGCAGGCTAGCCAACGTTAGCCAGTTAGCTTGGGTGCTTGACTGCTGTTGTTAGGTCAGAACACTCGGATCAACCCAACTCCTCGGCCAGAGCATCCAGTGTGCGCTCTGAAACGCTCCGAGAGTGAAATGCTCTGAATTTAAGAACAGACAATCTGACAACGAAATATGTAAAATCAGATGATGGAAATTTGGATAATAAGCTTTGATATAGTGGAGTTCTGTTCCTTCACTGTCCATCGTAGACTATCACGGGGTGGTACTGAGAGAGGGACAATATTTTAGAAAACAGCGGAAGTTCTAGAGTTCCTGTGAGGCTTGATTTTGCCACGGTTTCTGGGAGGTTAGAGAACCGTTGAGGATCCCATGACGGGCAGGTCATTCTCCGGGAAACAAAAGTAAAAAAAATTCGGTTCTGCTGGGAGTATGTTTGGAGAGCTGCTTCGTAGCTGTGGAGAGTCCTTGAAAATGCAAATGAAGTGGTTGATGTGATGCATACAGTGATTTTCCAGCCAAAGAGAGGAGTCACAAAAAGCAGAAAGAGAAAATTAATCACTAACCTTTGATATTCTTTATCAGATGACATTCCCGGGACAACATGTTCCCCAAACATGTATGTTTTATTCGATCAAGTTCATGTTTATATCCAAAAACCTCAGTTTACGTTTGGCTTTGCCTCCAAAACATCCCGTGAATTTGCACAGAGCCACATCAATTTACAGAAATACTCATAATAAACATTGATTAAAGATACAAGTGTTATTCACAGAATGAAAGATATACTTCTCCTTAATGCAACCGCTGTGTCAGATTTCAAAAAAGCTTTATGGAAAAAGCAAACCATGCAATAATCTGAGTACAGCGCTCAGAGACCAACACAACCCAAAAAATGATCTGCCATGTTGGAGTCATTATAAATATTCACTTAAATAGCATTATAAATATTCACTTACCTTTGATGATCTTCATCAGAATGCACTCCCAGGAATACCAGTTCCACAATAAATGTTTGATTTGTTCCATAAAGTCCATCATTTATGTCCAAATAACTCCTTTTGGTTCGTGCGTTCAGTACACAATCTAAACTCACGACGCGCGGGCAGGTCCAGGCAAAAGTTCAGACGAAAAGTCATATTACAGTTCATAGAAACATGTCAAATGAAATTTAGTAAAAAAGTATAGAATCAATCTTTAGGATGTTTTTATCATAAATCTTCAATAATGTTCCAACCGGAGAATTCCTTTGTCTGTAGAAAAGCAATGGAACGCGAGGTAACTTCCACATGAACGCGCGTCACGAGCTTGTGGCTCTGTGCCAGACCTCTGACTCATTCCCCTCTCATTTGGCCCCACTTCACAGTAGAAGCATCAAACAAGGTTCTAAAGACTGTTGACATCTAGTGGAAGCCTTAGGAAGTGCAAAATGACCCCACAGACACTGTGTATTCGATAGGCCAAGAGTTGAAAAATGACCAACCTCAGATTTCCCACTTCCTGGTCTTCGCCTGCCATATGAGTTCTGTTATACTCACAGACATCATTCAAACAGTTTTAGAAACTTCAGAGTGTTTTCTATTAAAATCGACTAATAATATGAATATATTAGCAACTGGGACTGAGTAGCAGGCAGTTTACTCTGGGCACGCTTTTCATCCAAACTTGAAAATGCTGCCCCCTAGCCCAAACAGGTTTTAAGGGTAGTGATTATAATTTGATTTAGTTATTTGAAAGTATTTTGTAAAAAATGTTTGATAAGTAGTAGTGTGTTTTTACACATTACTCACATTGGGAGTCATGTGTCAAAATGGGAGAGGTAACAGTCCTCTGAAGTTTTGGACTGAAGTTTACACGTATTGAGTGATGTGTATTGTTGTGTTGTTTGTTCTATTTTGATACAAATCTCACCAGATTAGGTCTGCTGGATTGTTGGGATTTCTCACGATTGGTTATAGGTCTATATACAGTATATACAGTGCCTTGCGAAAGTATTCGGCCCCCTTGAACTTTGCGACCTTTTGCCACATTTCATGCTTAAAACATAAAGATATAAAACTGTATTTTTTTGTGAAGAATCAACAACAAGTGGGACACAATCATGAAGTGGAACGACATTTATTGGATATTTCAAACTTTTTTAACAAATTAAAAACTGAAAAATTGGGCGTGCAAAATGATTCAGACCCTTTACTTTCAGTGAAGCAAACTCTCTCCAGAAGTTCAGTGAGGATCTCTGAATGATCCAATGTTGACCTAAATGACTAATGATGATAAATACAATCCACCTGTGTGTAATCAAGTCTCCGTATAAATGCACCTGCACTGTGATAGTCTCAGAGCATCATGAAGAACAAGGAACACACCAGGCAGGTCCGAGATACTGTTGTGAAGAAGTTTAAAGCCGGATTTGGATACAAAAAGATTTCCCAAGCTTTAAACATCCAAAGGAGCACTGTGCAAGCGATAATATTGAAATGGAAGGAGTATCAGACCACTGCAAATCTACCAAGACCTGGCCGTCCCTCTAAACTTTCAGCTCATACAAGGAGAAGACTGATCAGAGATGCAGCCAAGAGGCCCATTATCACTCTGGATGAACTGCAGAGATCTACAGCTGAGGTGGGAGACTCTGTCCATGGGACAACAATCAGTCGTATATTGCACAAATCTGGCCTTTATGGAAGAGTGGCAAGAAGAAAGCTATTTCTTAAAGATATCCATAAAAAGTGTTGTTTAAAGTTTGCCACAAGCCACCTGGGAGACACACCAAACATGTCGACGAAGGTGCTCTGGTCAGACGAAACCAAAATTGAACTTTTTGGCAACAATGCAAAACATTATGTTTGGCGTAAAAGCAACACAGCTCATCACCCTGAACACACCATCCCCACTGTCAAACATGGTGGTGGCAGCATCATGGTTTGGGCCTGCTTTTCTTCAGCAGGGACAGGGAAGATGGTTAAAATTGATGGGAAGATGGATGGAGCCAAATACAGGACAATTCTGAAAGAAAACCTGATGGATTCTGCAAAAGACCTGAGACTGGGACGGAGATTTGTCTTCCAACAAGACAATGATCCAAAACATAAAGCAAAATCTACAATGGAATGGTTCAAAAATTAACATATCCAGGTGTTAGAATGGCCAAGTCAAAGTCCAGACCTGAATCCAATCGAGAATCTGTGGAAAGAACTGAAAACTGCTGTTCACAAATGCTCTCCATCCAACCTCACTGAGCTCGAGCTGTTTTGCAAGGAGGAATGGGAAAAAAATTCAGTCTCTCGATGTGCAAAACTGATAGAGACATACCCCAAGCGACTTACAGCTGTAATCGCAGCAAAAGGTGGCGCTACAAAGTATTAACTTAAAGGGGCTGAATAATTTTGCGATGGGGAGTATAAGCCAATTTGAAAAATAGTTTCAATAGAATGTGTTGTTATTCTCTTTGACACATGTTTAGACATTGGTATTAAGAATAATTGGTAAAAGTAATAATTTATTATATACTTAACGCTCGTCTGAATTTCCTGAATCAAAACTGAACTAAACTGTTGTTCTGATCTGTCCTCTCAAGGTTATCATTAATGCATGGGAGAGATAATTGGACCGAACAGTGTATGTCAAAACCCCCTCTAACTGGATGAAGAAAAGTGACAAAGGCATTCAATACGACCCTGTCCCCACCGAGAGACCGAGAGACCTGAGCCCTGAGCCCTGAGCCCTGAGCCCTGAGACCTGAGCCCTGAGCCCTGAGACCTGAGCCCTGAGCCCTGAGACCTGAGACCTGAGCCCTGAGCCCTGAGCCCTGAGCCTTGAGCCCTGAGCCCTGAGCCCTGAGACCTGAGACCTGAGCCCTGAGCCCTGAGCCCTGAGCCCTGAGACCTGAGCCCTGAGCCCTGAGCCCTGAGTCAGCAACCGGTGCACAGCATCCAATCTAAGCTATCAACTGCTTTTCTCTCATGTCTTTTCTCTCAGGAGTGTGGAGTGGGGAGAAATCTGTTCCAAACTTCTCTTATGCCGCTAGTATATTGGTTGACAAAACAAAAAGACAAGACATAATGGGTAGTAAAGGTACTGGTGGCTCAGGTGAGACATTGAAATTGGGACATTATCATGGGCCATCCACTTTGAACTGTTAAGTTATATGAAGAAGACGCCAGAAGAATCAGTGCCTGAAGGGGGGGGACAAGGCTATGTACTCCTCCATAGCCTTGGTCTCCGGCCCGGATAGAGAATATATTCTACCCCGAGGTGGTGTGGTGCCTGGGAGAAGATCAATGGCACAATCATAAGGATGGTGCGGTGGTAGGGAAGTTGCACGTGCCTTACTGAAAACTTCAAGTAGGTCATGGTACTCAGGGGGAATGACAGAAACATCCAAAGCCTTGCTGACGTCCTGAGGAAGACGTCTGGGGGAAGGCTGTGGGAATGTGGGAATGGCAAAATGGGCTTGCAGGAAAAACCCAAGACAATAGGAACATGGGGAGATGCAATGAGGAGGAACTGGAACTGTGGTTACCGGAAAACCATATTTAAATGGGCACCGTACATTGGGTGACTCTACCTATTGAGCGGCCGTCCAGAGCACTGGCATCAATGGGACCCGAGAGAGGTTGAATGGACATACCTAGCTCAGAAGCAATAGTAGCATCCATAAATCTTTCATCCGTCCCAGAGTCAATAGGCACTCGGAGAGACTTAGATTGGTCTCCCCACAGCACAAGCACAAAGAAAAGTGTGCAGGTGATGGGAATTAGGGAACTTCCTGTCTGACTCAAAGTACTTGTACCCATCAGAGACAAGGGTTTCCTAACAGGGCAGGTACTGTAGCTCTGTAATGTCCTGCCCCTCCACAGTACAGACAACAGTTGAAATTCAACCTACATTCCCCAACCGATAACCTAGCTCTTCCCAATTGCATAGGCTCAGGAGAATCCAACTCACCCGTCGTTGATAATTCACGAGGGAGCTCGGGGTGCTTTGGATCCTCTCTGGAAAACTGCCTTTGGGAACTTCCGGATTCCTTCAAAGATGAGCGAGCCAGACCAGACCTCCTCTCACTTCTGCGTTCCCTTAAGCGTCCATTCATTTTAATGGTTAGGGCAATGAGGGAGTCGAGATCCACCGGGAATTCCTGAGCAGCTAGCTCATCCTTCACCACCTCAGATAATCCGTGAAGAAAGTTATCGAAGAGAAACTCCGGATTCCAGGCACTCTCGGTGGCCAACATGCGAAAATCAATCTCGTAGTCTACCACACTATGGGAGTTTTGATGTAAATCAAGAAGTTCACCGGCCGCCTCTCTCCCAGATACCGGAGACTCAAATACCTTTCTCACCTCCACCATGAATTCCTCCAGATGACAACAGAGGGTGGATTGTTGCTCCCAAAAAAGCCGTAGCCCAGGAGAGCGCCCTTCCTGACATTAGCGTAATGATATACGCTATCTTCGATCGGTCCAAAGGGAACGAAGATGGCTGTAGCTCAAAAATTTGATGGGCACTGAGAAAGAAAGTACCGACAGGTACCAGGATCTCCAGAATGTAAGCGGGGTTCTCGGGGAACCGGGGAAGGCTGTACCAACTCACCACTAAAAGGAAAAAATGTACTGGGAGGTTGGGGGTCTCTCAGAGATGACAGACAGCCTATGAGTTAACTCCTTAATAAGCTCCATAATAGCCTTAAACCCCTGGTCGTGGTGTTCTGTCAGAGAACAAAGCCCTTCCAGAAGGCATTAAACCCCTGGCCGTGGTGTTCCGTCAGAGAACAAAGCCCTTCCAGAAGGCCTTAAACCCCTGGTCGTGGTGTTCCGTCAGAGAACAAAGCTCTTCCAGAAGGCCTTAAATCCCTGGTCGTGGTGTTCCGTCAGAGAACAAAGCCCTTCCAGAAGGCCTTAAACCCCTGGTCGTGGTGTTCCGTCAGAGAACAAAGCCCTTCTAGAAGGCCTTGAACCCCTGGTCGTGGTGTTCCGTCAGAGAACAAAGCCCTTCTAGAAGGCCTTAAATCCCTGGTCGTGGTGTTCCGTCAGAGAACAAAGCCCTTCTAGAAGGCCTTAAACCCCTGGTCGTGGTGTTCCGTCAGAGAACAAAGCCCTTCTAGAAGGCCTTAAACCCCTGGTCGTGGTGTTCCGTCAGAGAACAAAGCCCTTCTAGAAGGCCTTAAACCCCTGGTCGTGGTGTTCCGTCAGAGAACAAAGCTCTTCCAGAAGGCCTTAAATCCCTGGTCGTGGTGTTTCGTCAGAGAACAAAGCCCTTCCAGAAGGCCTTAAACCCCTGGTTGTGGTGTTCAGTCAGAGAACAAAGCCCTTCTAGAAGGCCTTAAACCCCTGGTCGTGGTGTTCCGTCAGAGAACAAAGCCCTTCCAGAAGGCCTTAAATCCCTGGTCGTGGTGTTCCGTCAGAGAACAAAGCCCTTCTAGAAGGCCTTAAACCCCTGGTCGTGGTGTTCTGTCAGAGAACAAAGCCCTTCCAGAAGGTTCTGTAACAGCTCCTCATGCCTCTCAATAGTGGCTCCCTGCAGGGAGACAGCGTGGCGATGCTGGTCCAAGTCTGCTGGGTCTGTCATGGCCTGTTCGTACTATCATGACACAAGGTGAGACACAAATGCAGACGCAGATGGTTGGAGTTTAAGATGTTTAATAAATAGAAAGGGGAAGGCAAGTGAATGGCCGTGGACAGGCAAAAGGTCAAAACCAGATCAGAGTCCAGGAGGTACAGAGTGGCAGACAGGCTCGTGGTCAAGGCAGGCAGAATAGTCATGCAGGCAGGTACAGAGTGGCAGACAGGCTCGTGGTCAAGGCAGGCAGAATGGTCAGGCAGGCGGGTACAGAGTGGCAGACAGGCTCGTGGTCATGGCAGGCAGAATGGTCAGGCAGGCGGGTACAGAGTGGGAGACAGGCTCGTGGTCATGGCAGGCAGAATGGTCAGGCAGAGTCCAAAAACAGGCAAGGGTCAAAACTGGGAGGACTAGAAAAAGGAGAATAGCAAAAAGCAGGAGAACGGGAAAAAACGCTGGTTGACTTGGAAACATACAAGACGAACTGGCCCAGAGAGACAGGAAACACAGGGATAAATACACTGGCCCAGAGAGACAGGAAACACAGGGATAAATACACTGGGACAGAGAGACAGGAAACACAGGGATAAATACACTGGGACAGAGAGACAGGAAACACAGGGATAAATACACTGGGACAGAGAGACAGGAAACACAGGGATAAATACACTGGGACAGAGAGACAGGAAACACAGGGATAAATACACTCGGACAGAGAGACAGGGATAAATACACTGGGACAGAGAGACAGGAAACACAGGGATAAATACACTGGGGAAAACAAGCGACACCTGGAGGGGGTGGAGACAATAACGAGAACAGGTGAAACAGATCAGGGTGTGACACCAAAGTAACTTAAACAAAACAGACGAATGGTTTGCAACTTAATGAGGTTGATTTATTCCTGTATGGACTCATTAGTAATATATGTGTGTCAGAAAGATATTTGTAGTGCTTGTTGAATTGACTTGGCATCTTCATTTTAAAAGCACCTATATGTGGTGTGACATATCTCGTTTTTTTAATCTATATTTAACTAGGCAAGTCAGTTAAGAACAAATTCTTATTTACAATGACGGCCTAGGAACAGTGGGTTAACTGCCTTGTTCAGGGGAACAGTGGGTTAACTGCCTTGTTCAGGGGAACAGTGGGTTAACTGCCTTGTTCAGGGGAACAGTGGGGTTAACTGCCTTGTTCAGGGGAACAGTGGGGTTAACTGCCTTGTTCAGGGGAACAGTGGGGTTAACTGCCTTGTTCAGGGGAACAGTGGGTTAACTGCCTTGTTCAGGGGAACAGTGGGTTAACTGCCTTGTTCAGAGGAACAGTGGGTTAACTGCCTTGTTCAGGGGAACAGTGGGGTTAACTGCCTTGTTCAGGGGAACAGTGGGTTAACTGCCTTGTTCAGGGGAACAGTGGGGTTAACTGCCTTGTTCAGGGGAACAGTGGGTTAACTGCCTTGTTCAGGGGAACAGTGGGGTTAACTGCCTTGTTCAGGGGAACAGTGGGGTTAACTGCCTTGTTCAGGGGAACAGTGGGTTAACTGCCTTGTTCAGGGGAACAGTGGGTTAACTGCCTTGTTCAGGGGAACAGTGGGGTTAACTGCCTTGTTCAGGGGAACAGTGGGTTAACTGCCTTGTTCAGGGGAACAGTGGGTTAACTGCCTTGTTCAGGGGAACAGTGGGTTAACTGCCTTGTTCAGGGGCAGAACGACAGATGTTTACCTTGGGCAGGTCAAGGATTCGATCCAGCAACCTTACGGTTACTGGCCCAACACTCTAACCACTAGGTTACCTGCCACCCTGATCTAGCATTCCAACTGCTGCAGGGCTTAGACTAATACAGAGGCACTATCAACATTTCAACTAAACTATGTGGGCATGGTTGATGAATTGAAAATGCAAACTAATGACCTGAGATACATAACGACACGGAACGATGGACACACAGGCAGACAAACAGGCAGGCAGGCAGCTATAACGTAATACATGGCATGGGACTATAAGCCTAGCCATTGGAATAGTTACTGTAGAAATTACTCTAGCTTCATCTATAAGGTTCAAACCAGTTTGACTCGACCTTACTGACCGCTGTGGTAAGTCACACAAGGACGGTGTCATGAGTTTGTAATAGAAAGGGTTAGGGTGAGCTCCTGACAGTAGGCAGCAGATGTCCAATGAAGAGCTTCGTGAGACAAAGATGTTTAGCGTGCCAAGGAGTTTTTTTTAATCGTCATAAACAATAACTAAACATCCCTGGGAGCTGGTTATTGCTTAAAGGTCTTGCTTGGCTGATGAGGAGTGTTTGTTGATTATCCTGATTAAACAAATGTTTTGGATCTTCGGAAGGGAGAAAAGGTGTGAGAGGTTCTTTTAAAATGGGGAAAAAAATATGTGAACCATGTTCAACTGCTTTTCGCTCACTAGAAAGGTGTTGTGTTTATAAGGGAGGTCTTTTTGTATTCACTGTATGATGAAAAAGAGAGAAAAGAGAAAAGACATCTTGAAATGAAAATGATGACAAGAGCCCACTTGAACACTTGTCCTTGTTTTGAGTGGCGCGCCGGGAGATTAAAGGTAATTTGTATCCTCTCCCCGTGAGAGGTGGAAAAGCAATCAACAGTACTGTCTGTCGAGTATTGAGGCGCTTAAAAAAAAGAAGAAGAAATGACAGGGTGTCACCCTTCTTTTTTAGGTTAGCTGACCTTGAAAAACGATAAAATAACTTTTAGCTTGTTTTTATTCAGACGCAAGGCAACTTAACGATACAAAGTTGATATTCCGGAAAAATTGCATCTTTGCTAGTTGACACGGTCTTGCATAAATTACTAGTGTTTCAAGCTGTGAACACATTTCTAAAGGATTGACAGACTCAATTACTAGTATTGGGTTGTGCTCAACATTGTGGTAAACGTGTGGATGATTACATCAACACTGTTGTGCTACTGGTTCTGAGATGTGGGCTGTAAAAAGGGCATTTACCTGATATTTAACGATCACTACTAGACAAGAGTTTTCATATCAACATTATTAATAGAAAAACACTTATTCGTAAATATATATTGTAAATACAGGCATATACACTATAATCCCTGGATGTAAAAGATCTTTGTGGCAGGTCTGTGAGCAGTGTGTTTTTAAGATTTCCACACATACAGTACCAGTCAAAAGTTTGGACACATCTACTCATTCAACGGTTTTTCCAAATTGTACTATTTTCTACATTGTAGAATTATAGTGAAGACATCAAAACTATGAAATAACACATATGGAATCATGTAAATAGGAAAAACCCTTGAATGAGTAGGTGTGTCCAAACTTTTGACTGGTACTGTATGTACAGTCCATTGGGAAAGTATTCAGACCCTTAGAATTTATCCACATTTTGTTACATTACAACCTTATTCTAAAATTGATTAAATAAAATCTACACACAATACCCCATAATCACAAAGCGAAAACAGGTTTGTAGAAATTTTAACAAATGTATAAATATTTAAAAAATGGCCAGACGGAAGCCACTCCTCAGTAAAAGGCACATAAAGACTCTCAGACCATGAGAAAGAAGCACACATCCAAGACAATGCAAGAGTGGCTGCAGGACAAGTCTCTGAATGTCCTTAAGTGGCCCAGCAATAGCCCGGACTTGAACCCGATTGAACATCTTAAGAGAGACCTGAAAATAGCTGTGCAGCAACGCTCCCCATTCAACCTGACAGAGCTTGAGAGGATCTGCAGAGAATAATTGGGAGAAACTCTCCAAATACAGGTGTGCCAAGCTTGTAGTGTCACACTCAAGAAGACTTGATGCTGTAATCGCTGCCAAAGGTGCTTCAACAAAGTACTGAGTAAATGGTCTGAAATTTCATATAAAAAAAACGTTATTTTTTAAAAATTAGCAAACATTTCTAAATAACGTTTTACTTTGTCATTATGGGTTATTTTGTGTAGATTGATAACGTCATGTTTTCATTTAATCAATTTTAGAATAACGTAACAAAATGCGAATAAAGTCAAGGGGTCTGAATACTTACTACTTTGAAAAACAGCGCTGTTTGCTCAGAATCGTTCATGAAGTTGCTGAAAAAAATATGTATTGTCAGTTATTTTCAGCAGTAGGCACCGGAATTTTCTTTCCAAACGGTAGGCGGTAGGCCTAACGGTAGGCCTATGGCGGTAGGCCTAACGGTAAGCCTATGGCGTTAGGCCTAACGGTAAGCCTATGGCGGTAGGCCTAACGGTAAGCCTATGGCGGTAGGCCTAACGGTAAGCCTATGGCGGTAGGCCTAACGGTAAGCCTATGGCGGTAGGCCTAACGGTAAGCCTATGGCGGTAGGCCTACCGGTAAGCCTATGGCGGTAGGCCTAACGGTAGGCCTAACGGTAGGCCTATGTTTCCTCTCCATTCTATTTTAGAAATTTGTGAAAGGCAAACTGACAGTCGCAACCGATCAGTGCCACTTGAAACTTTGTTATTGGTCAATCATTTAATCCTCGAGCTTCGATGGACGTCATAATGTACAGTTTTGTGTCTCCCCTTTTCAGGGGGATTAGATGGTTGCAGACAATGATCATTATTGACCTGTTTGTCAGAGTCAGCAGTAGCCTGTCCGCTAATGTCTCCAGTAATATAAAGTGTAGTAGAATATTAAGTGTAGTAGAATATAAAGTGTAGTAGAATGTAAAGTGTAGTAGAATATAAAGTGTAGTAGAATATAAAGTGTAGTAGAATATAAAGTGTAGTAGAATGTAAAGTGTAGTAGAATATAAAGTGTAGTAGAATATAAAGTGTAGTAGAATGTAAAGTGTAGTAGAATATAAAGTGTATTAGAATATAAAGTGTGGTAGAATATAAAGTGTAGTAGAATATAAAGTGTAGTAGAATATAAAGTGTAGTAGAATGTAAAGTGTAGTAGAATATAAAGTGTAGTAGAATATAAACTGTAGTAGAATATAAAGTGTAGTAGAATATAAACTGTAGTAGAATATAAAGTGTAGTAGAATTGCATGTAATGTGTTTATAAACACAAAAAGAAAGGAGAAGAAACCTATCTGATATCAACAATAGCCTAGATCTACTCTACGCCACTACCTGCTCAGCCACGCATCAAACTTTTTTTTTTGCGAACAGTGAATGAGTTGTATTATTAGTCTGAATTATGACTCTCCAATCTACTCATGACATTAGGAAAAGTTGGCTATCTTACATAAGTCCGCAAATACACTAATAGTCCCATGGAATGCTGAATTTAGGAACAATATAGTGCTCTGCTCTGACAATATAGTGCTCTGCTATAACAGTATAGTGCTCTGCTATAACAATATAGTGCTCTGCTATAACAATATAGTGCTCTGCTATAACAATATAGGGCTCTGCTCTGACAATATAGTGCTCTGCTATAACAGTATAGTGCTCTGCTATAACAATATAGTGCTCTGCTCTGACAATATAGTGCTCTGCTCTGACAATATAGTGCTCTGCTCTGACAATATAGTGCTCTGCTATAACAATATAGTGCTCTGCTCTGACAATATAGTGCTCTGCTATAACAATATAGTGCTCTGCTATAACAGTATAGTGCTCTGCTATAACAGTATAGTGCTCTGCTATAACAATATAGTGCTCTGCTATAACAATATAGGGCTCTGCTCTGACAATATAGTGCTCTGCTATAACAGTATAGTGCTCTGCTATAACAATATAGTGCTCTGCTATAACAATATAGTTCTCTGCTATAACAATATAGTGCTCTGCTATAACAATATAGTGCTCTGCTATAACAATATAGTGCTCTGCTATAACAATATAGGGCTCTGCTCTGACAATATAGTGCTCTGCTATAACAATATAGTGCTCTGCTATAACAATATAGTGCTCTGCTATAACAATATAGTGCTCTGCTATAACAATATAGTGCTCTGCTATAACAATATAGTGCTCTGCTATAACAATATAGTGCTCTGCTATAACAATATAGGCTAGGCTTTATTTTTTTATGGTGAAAATTTGCTTCCCCAAACGTGAAACTCAAGCGTCCACTAAGGGAGGTGGGAGAGGGACAGAGAGGGAGAGAGAGATACCCGACTCGACTAAAACTAAACTCAATAGATAGGAGCATATCATGAGCGCACCGCTTACAAAACAGAGCTGAGAGCTCTCCATGCAGAATGGGGCCCATATATAAATATCCCATGTTTTTTTTTCTTTCTTGCCTACCCCAATCAAATTATTATTTATATCAATAATGCAACTAAATGTTTATTTTGTTTTATTGCAACGACACAAATTCCTTCAGTTCTACATTTTCACCACCAGGAGGTGCTGCAGCACCTCCAGCACCCCTACTTCACGCGGCTATGAACAATAGCGTGGGTAACACGATCGTTCATTACACATTGTGTAAACATTGTAACCTATCAGGCCTGTCAATCAACATGATTGATTGCAGCCTCTCACAAGAGGAGAGTGACACGTAAGAAAAGTTTTTTTTTCTTTTTTTCTTAAATTAACAAAGCCTAGTTGCATTCAAGCTGCCAGGAAGGTGGTGAGTAATGTGTTGTCACTCGGTAATCTCTCACACACACACACACACACACACACACACACACACACACCCTTGCCGGCTAATGAAGGAGGAATCTATCATCTGTAGTAGTTGGTGGCAGATGGACAGGAATTCAAGTGGCTGAGAAGGAACAATATAGTGCTCTGCTCTGACAATATAGTGCTCTGCTATAACAATATAGTGCTCTGCTCTGACAATATAGTGCTCTGCTATAACAATATAGTGCTCTGCTATAACAATATAGTGCTCTGCTCTGATAATATAGTGCTCTGAAATACAGGCCGGGAAAACCCTTCCAAAATAGCAGCTAATAAAGCAGAAACAACGACAATGACTACTAGTACTACTACAACGATGACGACTACCACTACTACCGCTACTGCTACTACTACTACTACTACTGCTACTACTACTACTACTACTACTACTACTACTACTACTGCTACTACTACTACTACTACTACTACCACTACTACTACTACTGCTGCTGCTACTACTACTACTACTACTACTACTCCTGCTACTACTACTGCTACTACTACCACTACTACTACTGCTGCTGCTACTACTACTACTACTGTTACTACTACTACTACTACTACTGTTACTACTACTACTACTACTACTACTGCTGCTGCTACTACTACTACTACTACTACTACTACTCCTGCTACTACTACTGCTACTACTACTACTACTACTACTACTACTACTGTTACTACTACTACTGCTGCTGCTACTACTACTACTACTACTACTACTACTACTGTTACTACTACTACTGCTGCTGCTACTACTACTACTACTACTACTACTACTACTACTACTACTACTACTACTACTACTACTACTACTACCACTACTACTACTACCACTACTACTACTGCTACTACTACTACTACTACTACTACTACTACTACTACTACTACTACTACTACTACTGTTACTACTACTACTACTACTACTACTACTACTACAACAATGACTACTAGTGCTACTACTACAACGACGACGAAAACTAGCACTGCGACACATACTAGTACTACTACTACAACTACGACTTCTAGTCCTATGACGACGACTAGTGCTATTTCTATGACGACGACGACAACTAGTACTACGACGACGACAACTACTAGTACTACTACAATGATGACGACTACCACTACTATTACTACTACTACTACTACTACTACTACTACAACAACGATGACTAGTACTACTACAATGATGACGACGACTACTACTACTACTACTACTACTACTACTACTACTACTACTACTCCTACTACTACGATGACTACTACTACTTCAACGATGACGACAACTAGAACTACGACAACAACTAGTACTACTACTACAATGATGACGACTACCACTACTGCTACTACTACTACTACTACAACGATGACTACTAGTACTACAACGGCTACTAGTACCACAACAATGACAAATACTAGTACTACAACGACGACTACTGGAACAACAACGATGACGACTATTAGTACTACTGCTACAATGATGACGAACTCGAGAACTACTACTACGAAGACGATGACTTCAGGTACTACTGCTACAATGACTACTAGTACCACTAGTACAACGACAACGACTACTAGTACTACAACGATGACGACTACTAGTACTACAACGACGACAACTACTAGTACTACGACGACGACACCTAGTACTATAATGACGACTACTGGTACTACATATACGATGACGACAACTACTAGTACTACTACTACAGTGACAACGACAACTACTAATACTACAACTACAACTACTTCTAGTGCTACTTCTACAACGATGACGAAAACTAGTACTGCGACACATACTAGTACTACTACAACAATGACGACTTCTAGTACTATGAAAACGACTAGTACTATTTCTACAACGACGATGACAACTAGTACTACGGCGACGACAACTACTAGTACTACTACTACTAAAACGACGACGAAAACTAGTACTGCGACACATACTGGTACCACTACTACAACGACGAATTCTAGAACTATGACGACGACTAGTACTATTTCTACAACGACGACAGCTAGTACTACGACGACGACAACTACTAGTACTACTACTACAACGATGACAACTACTAGTACTACTACTACAACGATGACTACTAGTATTACTATTACAATGATGATGACAACTAATAGTACTACTACTACAACATCGACAACTAATAGTACTACAACGACGACAAAGGCGACTTCTAGTACTACAACAATGACGACGACTTCTACTACTACTACTACAATGACTGACAACTACTAGTACTGCAACGTTGACGACTTCTAGTACTAAAACTTCAACAGTGACTATGACTACTACAACAACAATAACTACAGGATAATCAACATTTATTTCACACCTGATTGTGTGTCAACAATTGCAGAATATAAATGGCAAAATACATTATATTGATATTAGTGGTGCATTTCTCCATGATAGCAAGGCAGATAGCCGGGCAGCAGTTTATAAACAAACCATCTGTGTTTAATTAAGACGGCAACATCTTATAATCATCTGAGAAAAACAAGAAATGTAATTACAATTGGACAATAAGGGATGAAGCTAGGGGATTACTTTCCCTGGAGTACGATAATCAAGCAGCACACACGCACACGCACACGCACACACACACACACACACACACACACACACACACACACACACACACACACACACACGCACACACACATACACCCTGTCACCCCAAGCTTATAAATCAGTCGTGGGGCAATTATGAGTAATCGCGTGCACTTTAAAGTTTAACAGTCAGTTTTACGAGGTGTCATTCCACCTGAATCATGAGAACAGGATGAGTCATCTTTCTAATTGTTGTTTTTGTTTTTGCTAGCTGCCTTTAGTCTGACCTTACTGCAGGGCAGCTGCATGGCGTGTGTGTGTGTGTCGGTTACAGATTATACTGTGGTGCGTGCCACCAGTTCATTACCGTGAGACTCCTCTCCCTTGTGTTAATTAGCCACAATGACCTTGGCTGTTGTTTAATTGGTCTTAATGACGACATGACAGAAAGACAATTAGATTAAGTTGAGAAGCTGCTGTTACCACTAGCACAAGCAAGAAAAACAAAACAAAACTGTCTAGTTTAAGCCGTACAAATGATTTGTATGTATTGATTATTTTCTGTTATTCTCTTTGTCATCTAACCTCTCAACTGGTGGACAGGCTCAATAACTCCTCTGTACCTGCTTGTGGTACATGTCTCAGTTTGACAGAAAATTAAGTGGCTGGAATATCGCATTTAAAGGGATACTTCAGGATGTGGTGATTGTGGTTAATATCCTACTTGCCCAGTGTCAGACGAACACATGGATACCATTTTTATGTCTCTGTGCGCAGTTTGAAGGAAGTTGAAAGTAGCATATTGTGAGCTTAGCGTAATTGTGAGCTTAGCGTAAAGTCAACGGGCGTGTCAAATCAAATCAAATCAAATTGTATTGGTCACGTACACACATATTTAGCAGATGCTATTGCGGGTGCAGCGAAATGCTTGTGTTCCTCGCTCCAACAGTGCAGTAGAATCTAACAAATCACAACAGTACAAGCAAATCCAAAGTAAAATAAAGGATTTAAGAAATATATCAATATTTACGACGAGTGGAGTGGCATAGACTAAAATACAGAAGAATAGAATACAGTATATACATATATACACATACATATGAAATGAGGAAAGCAGTATGTAAACATTATTAAAGTGGCCAGTGATTCCATGTCTATGTATATAGGGCAGCAGCCTCTAAGGTGCAGGGTTGAGTAGCCGGGTGGAAGCCGGCTAGTGATGGCTATTTAATTAACAGTCTGATGGCCTTGAGATAGAAGCTGTTTTTCATTCTCTCGGTCCCAGCTTTGATGCACCTGTACTGACCTTGCCTTCTGGGTGATAGCGGATGCCCTTGATTATCTTTTTGGCCTTCCTGTGACATCGGGTGTTGTTGTTGTAGTAGTAGTAGTAGTAGGTGTCCTGGAGGGAAGGTAATTTGCCCCCGGCGATGCGTTGGGCAGACCGCAACACCCTCTGGAGAGCCCTGTGGTTGCAGACAGTGTAGTTTCTGTACCAGGCAGTGATACAGCCTGACAGGAATGCACTTAATTGTGTATCTCTAAAAGTTTGTGATGGTTTTAGAGGCCAAGCCAAATTTCTTCAGCCTCCTGAGTTTGAAGAGGTGCTGTTGCGGCTTCTTCACCACGCTGTCTGTGTGGGAGGACCCTTTCAGATCGTCAGTGATGATGTGTGCGCCGAGGAAGCTTTTCTCCACTGCGGTTCCGTCGATGTGGACAGGGGGGTGGTCCCTCTGCTGTTTCCTGAAGTCCGCAATCAGCTCATTTGTTTTGTTGATGTTGAGTGAGAGGTTGTTTTCCTGGCACCACTCTCCCAGGGCCCTCACCTCCTCCCTGTTGGCCGTCTCGTCATTGTTGGCAATCAGGCCTACTACTGTAGTGTCGTCTGCTAACTTGATGATTGAGTTGGAGCCGTACGTGGCCACGCAGTCATGGGTGAACAGGGAGTACAGGAGGGGGCTGAGCACGCACCCTAGTGGGGCCCCTGTTGTTGAGGATCAGCGAAGTGGAGGTGTTGTTTCCTAACTTCACCCCCTGGGGCGGGCCAATCAGGAAGTCCAGGACCCAGGGAGGTATACAGACCCAGGGCCAGAGCTTAATGATGAGCTTGGAGGGTACTATGGTGTTGAATACGGGGCTGTAGTCAATGAACTGAATTCTTATACATGTTTTCTTCTTGTCCAGATGGGATAGGGCAGTGTGCAAATTGTATCGTCTGTGGATCTATTGGGGCGTTAAGCAAATTGAAGTGGGTCTAGGGTGTTAGGTAAGGTAGAGGTTACATGATCCTAGCCTCTCAAAACACTTAATGATGAAAGAAGTGAGTGCTTCGGGGCAATAGTCATCAGTTACCTTTGCTTTCTTAAACACTACAGCCAGCTGGTCTGCGCATGCTCTGAGGACGCAGTTAGGGATGCCGTCTGGGCCGACATCCTTGCGAGGGTTAACACGCTTAAATGTCTTACTCACGTCGGCCATGGAGAAGGAGAGCCCACAGTCCTTGGTATCGGGCCGCGTTGGTGGCACTGTGTTATCCTCAAAGTGGGCGAAAAGGGCGTTTAGCCTTATTTGGAAGCAAGACGTCGGTGTCCACAATGTGGCTGGTTTTCCCTTCGTAGTCCGTGATTGTCTATAGACCCTGACACATAAGTCTCGTGTCTGAGCCGTTGAATTGTGACTCCTCTTTGTCTCTGTACTGACATTTTGCCTGTTTGAATGCCTTAACGGAGGGAATAACTACACTGTTGTCTATTCTGCTGTATTACCAGTCATCTTGGTTAAATGCGGTACTAGCCAGCTACTAGCCAGCTCCCCTCAAAAACATGGAAGTAGACTTTCTAACTACTCCTATGTTGTGTAGTAGTTCATTAATAGTCTTTAAAAACTATACATAGTAATATAATTGTACCCATAATCGTAAGAAATTTGATTCCATCAACTTCCTCGTTTAAGGATTACTTTGGGTTGGAGTGGTTTTGTAAACAAAACTCCGGGGAGGCACCCAGTTGTTGCTTACTTTAGTAGATAACGTAGCTAGTTAGCTTGCTTTCTTATTGGCCAATCATTTTAAAACTTGAAAAATCATGTTGGACTTTGAGGTAGAAGAAGACCATTTTTATTCAGAGCCATTATTCAATCACAATGATTTTTCTGCGCTCATCAGTCGTGGTGTTAGACTTTCTTTTATTTCCCGACGATAAATTGGGAGAAGCAGCCGAGACCTGCTGGACCGAATGGACAGCTGTCCATCGGCTAAGTGACATTATTCTTCTTGAATAGGAACAATAGGAACAAAGCACAGAAACAAAGTGTAAAGAAGATCATTGCTGTTTTATAAATTGCACTCTGATCAAATCAAACTTTATCTAGTGATTTGATTTTTTTTGTATCTAGCTACTCACAAATAACAATTTGTTTTCTTAGTCAAGACAGGTTGATGTTTTACCGACTGGTACTTGAATGGGCACAGACGAGGGAACAGAAGAGTCTTGCATTCATGTGTTGTTTGTGTCTTTCGCCGCAAATATCCCTCGCTGACAGGAGTCTACATGGGATTCAACGAGGCAGAGGATGTAAAGAGCCTGTTGTAATTACACTCTCTGTGATCCAACTTCACAGACATACATTGTCTAAACAACCAATGTTGTCAAATCGCTCTAATAAACCAGTACATTGTATTTGGTTACGAGTCTGTCAGATCACAGTAATGAATGCCATTTGAACCAGCACCATCTGTTTTGTATTCATTGTATTCATAGAGTATGATAGTGTTGTGTATCAAATAAAGCATCAGATCAATGTATCAGTAACATTTGAATAATCAATCAATTGATAAAAGCCAACAAAACATAGTGTAGGCCTACGTATGTGCGTGAACATTTGCCATCTTGATTAATAAGATCATTCTACAGGAATTTGTCCATGACCCAGAAAGTACCGGGCTGTTGTAGGTTGGTGAATCTTCATGTAGCCAAATTAAATCAAACTTTATTTGTCACATGCGCCGGATACAATAAGTGTAGACCTTACCGTAAAATGCTTACTTACAAGCCCTTAACCAACAGTGCAGTTCAAGAAGAAGAAAATATTTACCAAATAAACTAAAGTACAAAATAATAAAAGTAACACAATAGCATAACAATAACGAGGCTATATACAGAGGGTACCGGTACCGAGTCAGTGTGCAGGGGTACAGGTTAGTTGAGGTAATTTCTACAAGCAGGTAGGGGTGAAGTGACTATGCATAGATAATAAGCAGTGAGTAGCAGCAGTGTACGAAACAAATTGGGAGAGGGGGGGGGGGGGGGCTGTCAATGTAAATAGTTTTATAGCTTGGGGGTAGAAGCTGTTAAGGAGCCTTTTGGTCCTAGACTTTGCTCTCCGGCACCGCTTGCCGTGCTGTAGCAGAGATAATAGTCTATGACTTGGGCTTTCCTCTGACACCGCCTAGTACAGCATATAGGTCCTGGATGACAGGAAGCTTGACCCCAGTGTTGTACTCTGTAGCGCCTTACGGTCAGATTCCGAGCAGTTGCCATACCAGGCGGTGATGCAACCGGTCAGGATGCTCTCGATGGTGCAGCTGTAGAACTTTTTGAAGATCTGGGGACCCATGCCAAATCTTTTCATTCTCCTGAGGAGAAAAGGTGTTGTCATGCCCTCTTTACGACTGTCTTGGTGTGTTTGGACCATGATAGTTTGTTGGTGATGTGTTCACCAAGGAACTTGAAACGCTCGACCCGCTCAATTGCAGCCCCGTCGATGTTAATGGGGGCCTGTTCGGCCTGCCTTTTCCTGTAGTCCACGATCAGCTCCTTTGTCTTGCTCACATTGAGGGAGAGGTTGTTGTCCTGGCACCACACTGCCTGGTCTCTGACTTCCTCCCTATAGGCTGTCTCATTGTTGCCGGTGATCAGGCCTACCACTGTTGTGTCGCCAGCAAACTTAATGTTCTTTGTGGACTGTCCACAGCAGGCACGTCTTCCATCTCATCCTGAATAAGAAATAAAGGAAAGGGAAATCAGTAAAGGAGGACAAACTTGAAGAAGGCTATAATAGCTATTCTGTTTTTTTTTTGTGGCATGGTGTAATCTATTACATGGCCACTACTATAAAGTCAATTCAATGTTTTCGTTTCTCAAGCATGTGGGTATTTTTTTATTAGTTGGAAAGTACTTTAATGAAGCTCAATAAAGATGAACATAATGGCACTAATCAATTTTAAATATTTGAAAAAGTACACTCAGCGCACAGTTTTGAGCATTCTTAGTCTTTTTGTTGTACTTTGTTATTCTTTGCCTTTGAGAGGAGGGCATTCACACACATGTAACCGATGTCACACGAAGCAATCTGGACGGAGCAATCTGGACGAAGCAATCTGGACGAAGCAGTCTGGACGAAGCAGTCTGGACGAAGCACGAAGCAATCTGGACAAAGCAATCTGGACGAAGCAGTCTGGACGAAGCACGAAGCAATCTGGACAAATAAATCTGGACGAAGCAGTCTGGACGAAGCACGAAGCAATCTGGACGCAATGTATGTTGCTTGCAACAATGTCACATGTGGGTGGCTCTGTGTGTCAACCCACAAACATTAACTGCAACTTAGTTGCATTGCATCGATTGAAATCAATCCTATTTCAAGCAACTGATACAAATGACTGTACGCAATGTCCAATAAGTGAGTAGAAAAACGTTTGCATGACTCGTCCTATCGTTCTCTTCGGAACTCCGACCCAGTTGTCATGTCAACACAGCTGTCAATGCTGCTGCAAATCACTACAAAAGAGAGTACCAAATGTGAAATGTACAGAAAATTCTAGACATGATGGCTAGTCATGGTTTATCTTCATGGTCTGGAATATCTACATACTGTAGGCGTACAGAGGCCCATTTTCAGCAACCATCACTTCTGTGTTTCAATGGCACGTTGTGTTAGCTAATCCAAGTTTATAATTTTAAAAGGCTAATTGATCATTAGAAAACCCTTTTGCAATTATGTTAGAACAGCTGAAAACTGTTGTTCTGATAAAAAAGCATTAAAACTGGCCTTCTCTAGATTAGTTAAGATGGGCAAAAGAACACAGAGAGTGGACAGAGGAACTTCGCCTAGAAGGCCAGCATCCCGGAGTCGCCTCTTCACTGTTGACTTTGAGACTCATGCTCCAGATACTCAACTAGTCTAGAGAAGGCCAGTTTTATTGCGTCTTTAATCAGAACAATAGTTTTCAGCTGTGCTAACATAATTGCAAAAGGGGTTTCTGATGATTAATTGATGATTAATTAGCTTTTTAAAATAATACATTTGGATTAGCTAACACAACTTGCCATTGGAACACAGGAGTGATGGTTGCTGATAATGGGTCTCTGTACGCCTATGTAGATATCCTATAAAACAAATCTGCAGTTTCCAGTTACATTAGTAATTTACAACATTAACAATGTCTACACTGTATTGCTGATCAATTTGATGTTATTTTAATGGACAAAAAATATGCTTATATTTCAAAAACAAGGACATTTCTAAGTGACCCCTTACTTTTGAACGATTCCTTTATTATGTTCCCCTACTCACCCCTCCCCTATTTGGAGTAAACTAATGGACAACAACACTTGGGCTCCTAAAGTATTCACATCCCTTGACTTTTCCACATTTTGTTAGGTTACAGCCTTATTTTAAAATAAAAATTATTTTATTTCCTAATCTACACACAATTCCCCATAATGACAAAGGAAAAACTGTTTTTAGAAATGTTTGCTAATTCATAAAAAAAATTGGGGTTATTTAATTTACATAAATATTCAGACCATTTAGTCAGTAGTTTGTTGAAGCACGTTTGGCAGCGATTACAACCTCGAGTCTTCTTGGGTATGACGCTACAAGCTTGGCACACCTTTATTTGGGAAGTTTCTCCCATTCTTCTCTGCAGATCCTCTCAAGCTCTGTCAGGTTGGATGGGGAATGTCGCTGCACAGCTATTTTCAGGTCTCTCTACAGATGTTCGATCGGGTTCAAGTCCGGGCTCTGGCTGGACCTGCATACATGTACATGTCCTGCAGTCACTCCTGCGTTGTCTTGGCTGTGTGCTTAGGGTTGTTGTCCTGTTGGAAGGTGAACCTCCGCCCCAGTCTGAGGTCCTGAGAGCAGGTTTTCATCATGGATCTTTCTGTACTTTGCTCTGTTCGTCTTTCCCTCAATCCTAAGCAGTCTCACAGTCCCTGTTGCTGAAAAACATCCCCATAGCATGATGCTGCCACCAACACGCTTCACCATGGGGATGATGCCAGGTTTCCTCTAGACGTGATGCTTGGCATTCAAGCCAAAGTGTTCAACCTTGGTTTCATCAGACCAGAGAATCTTGTTACTCATGGTCTGAGAGGCTTTAGTTGACTTTTGACATACTCTGAGGAGTGGCTTCCGTCTATCATAAAGGCCTGATTGGTGGATTGTTGCAGAGATGGTTGTCTTTCTGGAAGGTTCTCCCATCTCTTGGTCTGTCTATTTTATAGAATATTAATAAAAAACTGTCATGTAAAGATATCCCTGATGTACCCTTTTCACCCAGTGGCAACCGAGAGGTTGTGAGTTCAAATCCCATGTGAGGTTGAGTCCCAAGTAATAAGCATACAGCACCATATGTCCATTAAAACCTGCATTTAGCTGTAAAAATACAGTAACCAGTTTACAGAATATTCTCCACAACTAGACAAAAAACTTCCAGGGGAAGTTTTTTTAACCTCTATTTTACTAGGCAAGTCAGTTAAGAACAAATTCTTATTTTCAATGACGGCCTAGGAACAGTGGGTTAACTGCCTGTTCAGGGGCAGAACGACAGATTTGTACCTTGTCGGCTCGGGGATTCGAACTTGCAACCTTTCAGTTACTACTCCAATGCTCTAACCACTAGGCTACCCTGCCGTCCCTACACTCTAACCACTAGGCTACCCTGCCGTCCCTACACTCTAACCACTAGGCTACCCTGCCGTCCCTACACTCTAACCACTAGGCTACCCTGCCGCCCCATGACACAATGTTCTAAGAATGTCCTAAAAACATCCTTGGTGACGTAACAAACCGGGAAATAGAAAAAACCTGCGGGGGACCTTGACTGTTTCAATTGAATTACGGTCAATTATGCCTTTCAAAGTAAAATATTCTAAATTACAATTGACACCTGGGTTTTTCACATGTGATCAAACGTTGTCGTATGTGTAGTGTCATGGTATCACATATTGACATTTTCTTCTCCCCATGTTGCCACATTTATTTCACATGAGGTTGTCTTTTCACGTGCTCACATGTTGTCACGTTGTCACGACTTCTGCCAGAACAAGTCGGCTCCTCTCCTTGTTCGTTCGGCGATCGACGTCACCGGCTTTCTAGTATATATAATAAAAGTGCGCCTGTTTACTCTACTCTGCTCTCCTGCACCTGACTTCACCTCCCTTACACAGCCTTAACACACGTGTCATTTCCTGTTATCAAATATTGATATTTTTCATCCCCATGTTGTCACATTAATTTCAAATTAATTTCACATGAGCTTGTGTATTCACACGTGTAGTTTTATTGTATCACGTTGCTTCACGTCTTGTTTCAAATGTTATCACATTAACCTCACTTTAAATCACGTGATCACATGTGTTCACGTGAAAGTTTTCCCGTAAGGGTTAGGGTTAGGGTTAGGGTTATGGTTATGGGATGGGATGGGATGGGATGTAGAATGAGATCAGGGGTCATTGGGGTTAATTCAACCTATTACACTGAGCTATTTCTTTGGATGGATAACATGATAATCTGCTTTCATTCTGTTGTTAGTTCATTCCCAAAAATTCACTCATGAACACTGGTTTGATTTCCGAGGCAAGTTCAAGGTTTAGTTGTATTCCAAGGCCTGACTTCCTGCCTGCCTGTCTGTCCGACTGGCATTGACCTGCCTCCGCCTTAACCTTGTCAGACAAAAAAACACCTTACACAGAAACAGCATCTATTGATTGATGTATAGCTAGCTATGTGATACATTACAAACATTGCATCACAAATAACCACATACACTTTCAGTCAAGACATAATGGTTTCTAAAACCAACCACAAAGCCTCTGAACCTTTACAGCCCAGAGCAAATGATTCCTTTAAGCCTGGAGGTACAGTATTCCTCTATGGTAAATTATTAATATAACATGCATTGTTAAGAAAAAAGCACTTAAGGAGAACTGGTCAAAGTAAATATATTTATAAATCATGGTCAAAGAGCAGAATGGCAGATGGCAGCAGCATTAACGTGCCATTATGGACCGACTGTCTGAAAGCATAATGAATGTTCCATGATGTCGTTAATAATGGGGCAGAAAGCATTCTGGGAAGTGTTTAGTTTTGGTCTAACAGAGCTTTTATTTAGAGGTTGATTAACGTGGTCTACTTTTCAAACAGTAAGTGTTCCTTTAAAAAAAAAAAAAAAAGAAGTTGGAGAGAAATGAGGAGAAAAACACCATCTCTATTTCATGCCTGAAAAAAACTAAACAGTTAGTCAGCGATCAACGTGCATTGTGTAGCCTACTCCTTCATTGTGAACTGTGTACTCCTAAACAATTCTCTAACCATGACGTAATTTACCTCAGAATTCAACAAACTTTCCAAAGAAGTGATGGTCGTACGACAGTTGTCGTGTCGCATTTAAGTCACCCTATGTGTCATATGGCATATGGTGAAAAGAGCCAGCAGCTTGTTCCCTTGTTCCTCTCTTTAATTTCCTAGGTGGTTTAGGTCCTAGAACATTAGAACGTTTGACAAAATGATGGATGGAGCATGCTAAAGTGGTTAGTGATCGCTGAGGCTGAGAAAACTTTTCCAAAGCAGAAACAAATGACTGCTTCACATTGTATCCATCACTAATACATTAACCTAATTGGAAAATGAGGCCCATTGTGTCAAAACACAGCGCCACTTATGTAGTACTGGAATACAAATGGCCGTGTGTGTGTGTGTGTGTGTGTGTGTGTGTGTGTGTGTGTGTGTGTGTGTGTGTGTGTGTGTGTGTGTGTGTGTGTGTGTGTGTGTGTGCGCGTGCGTGCGAGCATCACTACTTAGCTATTCATTTTTCAGGTACTCCACCCTATACAGCCCTGTTCAAGCATTGATGGCACTGGCACCTGCAAGGGGGAGAACAACATTGAAGACAAACTGAAGTTCAGCCTATAGCAACATTGTAAATTGAATTCCCATAGATTCAGCTAGAAAGAATAGACAAGCAATCACGTAGAATCTTTTGAATTCCAAACATAATATGAGGCTTCTAAGTGACACCTTTTATTAGTCGCGTGTAGGAGATACACATGGTATACATTGTCCAACAACATGCTTACTTGCAGGTTATTTTTCTTGACAACGCAACAACAATCAAAGATAAGAATATGAACATATTGTAAATGGCAGTAGAATAGAATAATACATTTTAGCATATACTGTAAATATAATACAGGAAGTCTCAATTTATAGTCCAATATTTACACGTGCAATATTCCAATCAGTATTCTCTAAACAATCCTGCAGCATTGAGTCTGCCTCCTCTGTCCTGGCACTTAGCTATTTTCTGTTTTGGTGGCTGCTTCTTGAGTTGCTACTTGTAGGCGGGGAGTATGACCAGAGAGATGTGATCTGATTGGCCGAAGTGGGGGATGGCTTTGTATGCGTCCCGGCTGTTTGTGTATACATGGTCAAGCACGCTGGATTCTCTTGTGGGGCAGGATACACATTGGTGATATTTTGGGAAAATTTGTTTTAGACGGGCTTGGTTAATGTCACCCGCGTCAATAAAAATGGCTTCCGGGTGAGAGGATTCTTGCTTGCTAATGATTTTGTACAGTTCGCTGAGTGCCGCCTTGGTGTTTGCTTATGGAGGAACACTATATGGCCAAGAGTATTTGGACATCCCTTCAAATGAGTGGATTTGGCTATTTCAGCCACACCCGTTGCTGACAGGTGTAGAAAATCGAGCACACAGCCATGCAATCTCCATAGACAAACATTGTCAGTAGAATGGACTTTCAACATGGCACCATCATTGGATGCCACTTTCCCAACAAGTCAGTTTGTCAAATTTGTGCCCTGCTAGAGCTGGCCAGGTCAACTGTAAGTGCTGTTCTTGTAAAGTGGAAACTTCTAGGAGCAACAACGACTCAATCCCACAGAACGGGACCGCAGAGTGCTGAAGCACGTAGAGAATAAACATTGTCTGTCCTCGGTTGCAACACTGACTCCTGAGTTCCAAATTACCTCTGGAAGCAACATCAGCACAAGAACAGTTCATTGGGAGCTTCATGAAATGGGTTTCCATAACCGAGCAGCCGCACACAAGAATAAGATTACATTGCAAAATACCAAGCATCGGCTGGAGTGGTGTAAAGCTCGCCGCCATTGGACTCTGGAGCAGTGGAAACGCGTTCACTGGAATGATGAATCGCGCTTCACCATCTGGCAGTCTGATAGACGAATCTGGGTTTGGGGGATGCCAGAATAATGTGATCTGTCCGTATGCATAGTGGCTAACTGTTAACTTTGGTGGAGGAGGAATAATGGTCTGGGGTTGTGTTTCATGCTTAGCTGAAGGAACTATGCTACAGAATACAATGACATTCAGCCCATTCTGTGCTTCCAACTTTGTGGCAACAGTTTGGGGAAGGCCCTTTCCTGTTTCAGCATGACAATGCCTCCGTGCACAAAGCAAGGTCCATACAGAAATTATTTGTCGAGATCGGTGTGGAAGACGTTGACTGGCCTGCACAGATCACTAACTTTAACCCCATCGAACACCTTTGGGATGAATTGGAACGCCGATTGCGAGCCAGGCCTAATCGCCCAACATCAGTGCCCGATCTCACTAATGCTCTTGTGGCTGAATGGAAGCAAGTCCCTGCAGCATGTTCCAACATCTAGTGGAAAGCCTTCCCAGAAGAGTGGAGGCTGTCATAGCAGCAAAAGTGGGGCTCAACCCATATTAGTGACCATGATTTTGGAATGAGATGTTCGATGAGCAGCTGTCCACATACAGTGTACATAAACCGTAGATATGGATAAAGTGAATAAGTAACAGGACAGATAATAAACATAAAACAGCAGTATGTGTTGGGTCAAAAGAGTGCAAAAATTATCAATGCAGATAGTTAAATAGTTAACCAATAGCTACCGGGACTAATTATTTAGCAGTCTTATGACTTGGGGATGGAAGCTTTTCAGGGTTCTGTTGGTTCCAGACTTGGTGCATCTGTACCGTAAGGTGGCTGAGAGAACAGTCTATGACTTGCGTTGATGACGTCTTTGACCATTTTTAGGGCCTTCCTCTGACACCGCCTGGTATAGAGGTCCTGGATGGCACGGAGCTCGGCCCCAGGGATGTACTGGGCCATACGCACCACCCTCTGTAGCGCCTTGCTTGCCAAGCAGTTGCCATACCAACCGGTGATGCAGCCACTCTAAATGCTCTCACTGGTGCAGCTGTAGACCATTTTGAGGATCTGAGGCTCCATGCCAGATCTTTTCAGCCTCCTACGGGGGTACAGGCATTGTCGTGCCTTCTTCGTGACTGTGTTGGTGTGTGTTTGACCATGATAATTCCTTAGTCAAGTGGACACTTGAAGCTCTCGACCCGTTCTACTGCAACCCCGTCGATGTGGGGAATATCATCCTAAACTTGACAACTTTACTATAGCATTGTAATTATCCACTAGAGGTCTCTGTCTTGTTTCCCCCACCTCCTCTATCTACATATACTGTACAGGAACATATAAAAACAGGACCATGTTCAGTAGCCAAACGTTGTTGACCGTTGCAGATAGAAATTTCATGAATAGAGCGCACATTTCTTACTCTACATGTTAAAGTCAACCTCTAAGTTTTGTCCTCACTCAACTTTTCTCATTCACATTTTTTTTCACTCTGTACGCTTCACCTGAACATGATTTGCAGGACCTCCACCAGCCGAAAAAAGCTAAGTAAGATTATGCCTTCTTATTGCAGTTGTTGGACTCATAATATGCAGGAGAACCGTCTTCTTTGGTGAGGATAGCCGAGTTTCAAGCCCGGCTTCAGAAGCAATTGTTAGGGAAGGGCAATTGAAGTGTAGGAAAGGATGAAACAGCATCTGTGACCCCCAGTAAGTACAGGTAGTAGTAATTATCCCCGCGCAGCAGGACCATTTTTTTTCTCATGGCTTCTGGAAATAAATACTGTGAGCATGCTCTACCAGTGTTGCTCATTCAGCTGACAGAAACTTTCAACCGGTTTTCCCCACTAAGCAACAAGTCAGAACCCGAGCCTTCTCAGGTCTCTCCTCCACCCGTTTACTGGGCCCCCAGTCTTCCACCATTAGCTCTAACAATTTGAAAACCCTAGTTAATTGGCGACTCCATTACCAGAAATATTAGACTTAAAAAGAATCAACCAGTGATCATACACTGTTTACCAGGGGACTACCGATTTAATAGGCTAATCTGAAGATGGTGCTGGCTAAAGCTAAAACTGCTGAGTGGAGAAAGTATATGGATATTATTATTCTAGTCGACACCAACGAGGATGAAACAGTCAGAGGTTACCGTGAGCAACATCGATTCAGAGTGTAACTTAGCTAGAAAGATATGTTGGCGTCGTGTAATTGTCTCTGGCCCTTCCCAGTTAAGGAGAGTGATGATGTCGACAGCAGACTCTCATAACTCAATTGCTGGTTGAAAAACTGTTTTCTGCTCTTTCCCAAAATATATAATTTGTAGATAATTGGCCCTCTTTCTGGGACTCACCTACAAACAGGACCATGCCTGGTCTGCTGAACAGTGACAGACTCCAACCTAGCTGGAGGGGTGCTCTCATTTTATCTATCAATATAGACAGGGCTGTAACTCCTCTAGCTCCCTAATGATATAGTGTGAAGGGCAGGCTGTTAGTCAGATTAGTGGAGTCTGCCCCTAGCACAGTCACTGTAGTCAGCTCAGTTTTCCCCATTGAGCCGTATCTGTGCTTAGATCTAGGTCGGGCAAAACTAAACATGGCGGTGTTCACTTTTAGCAACCTCACTGGAATAAAGACCTCCATTCCTGTCATTATTGAAAGATTTTGTGATAATACCTCACATCTCATAATAGGACTACTAGGTCCATCACTTCCATCACTTACATATTTACATATTTATATATTCTTTTTAGGGCAGTCATAGTTAAAACTTCTTAGGGCTGCAATCCCGTTAACAAGATGATATGACAACAGCCAGTGAAAGTGCAGGGCGCCAAATTCAAAACAACAGAAATCTAATAATTAAAATTCCTCAAACATACATGTATCTTATACCGTTGTAAAGGTCATTTTGTTGTTAAACCCACCACAGTGTCCGATTTCAAATAGGCTTTACAGCGAAAGCACCACAAACGATTATGTTAGGTCACCGCCAAGTCACAGAAAAACACAGCCATTTTTCCAGGCAAAGAGAGGAGTCACAAAAGCACAAATAGAGATAAGATTAATCACTAACCTTTGATGATCTTCATCAGATGACACTCATAGGACTTTATGTTACACAATACATGTATGTTTTGTTTGATAAAGTTCATATTTATATAAAAAAATCTGAGTTTACATTGGCGCGTTACGTTCACTAGTTCCAAAAACATCCAGTGATTTTGCATAGCCACATCGATTCAACAGAAATACTCATCATAAATGTAGATGATAATACAAGTTATAGACATGGAATTATAGATATACCTCTCCTTAATGCAACCGCTGTGTCAGATTTCCAAAAACTTTATGGAAAAAGCAAACCATGCAATAATCTGAGACGGCGCTCAGAAAAATAATCAAATTAGCCGCCATGTTGGAGTCAACAGAAACCAGAAATCACATTATAAATATTCCCTTTCCTTTGATGATCTTCATCAGAATGCATGCCCAGGAATCGCAGTTCCACAATAATTGCTTGATTTGTTCGATAATGTCCGTTATTTATGTCCAAGTAGCTACTTTTGTTAGCGTTAGGTACACATATCCAAATGCTTGTGCATTACTTCAGACAAAAACTTCAAAAAGTTATATTACAGGTTGAAGAAACATTTCAAACTAAGTATAGAATCAACCATTAGGATGTTTTTATCATAAATCTTCAATAAAGTTCCAACCAGAGAATTCCTTGGTGTCTAGAGGAGCAACGGAACGCAGGGTGATATCATGTGGAATGAACATGACCAGGAAATGGCTCTCTGCCAGTAACCTGACTCATTCAGCTCTTATTCAGTCCCACAACACAGTAGAAGCCTCTTTCAAGTTTCTAAAGACATGTGACATCTAGTGGAAGCCCTAGGAAGTGCAACTTCATTCATATCCCAATGTCAATTCAATAGGGCCTGGGTTGAAAATATACCAACCTCAGATTTCTCACTTCCTGTTTGGATTTCTTCTCAGATTTTTGCCTGCCATATGAGTTCTGTTATACTCACATACATCATTCAAACAGTTTTAGAAACGTCAGAGTGTTTTCTATCCAATACTACTAATAATATGCATATATTAGCAACTGAGACTGAGGAGCAGGCCATTTACTCTGGGCACCTCTGGGCACCTTTCATCCAAGCTACTCAATCAATACTGCCGCTGCAGCCATAAGAAGTTAAATAATGAACTAATCACTAATCATAAACTTGATGTGATTGTACTGCGTTAAATGAGGCCTCTTCTTCTGGTTACACTAGTGACCATATCCGCCACACGTCCATCAAAGGCAGAGGTGTTGCTAACATTTATGACAGAAAATTTCAGTTTACGGGATTTCCTTTGTCTTTTGAGGTTCTAGTCATGAAATGTATGCAGCCTATTCAATCACTTGTTATAGCTACTGTTTAGAGGCCTCCTGGGCCGTATACGGTGTTCACCGCTGAGTTCCCTGAATACCTATCGGACCTCGTAGTCATATATATTCAAATGTTTGTGATCATAATATTATTCACATGAAGAAGTCCACAGACCCACTCCAAAAGGCTGTCGGGGCCATCATCGACTCAATGGGTTTTGTCCAACATGTCTCGGGGCCTACGCATTGCCACAGTAATACTCTTGATCTAATTGCGCCCCCTGGAACAGATATTTTGAATCTAAAAACATTTCCTCATAATCCTGTACGATCGGACCATTATGTTCGCAATCACAAGGAATGATTTGCTTTGACCCCAAGGATTATCAAAAGAATTGAAACCAAGGATTATCAAAAGGATTTAAACCAAGAATTATCAAAAGGATTTAAACCAAGGATTATCAAAAGCCACACTATAAATTCTCGGACAACCCAAACATTCCTCGATGCCCTTCCAGACTCCCTCCACCTACCCAAGGACGTCAGAGTACAAAATTCAGTCAACCACCTAACCAAGGATCTAAAGTTAACCTTGCGAGATGTCCTTCCTGCAGTCGCCCCACTAAAAAGATAACAATAATGTCACAAGAAACTAGCTCCCTCGTATACAGAAAATGCCTGAGACCTGAAGCAAACTTCCAGAAAATTGGAACGGACTAGCTTGGAAAGACTATACACTGCAATATCGAATATTCTTCACTGCTGCTCAATCAGCCTACTTTTCCAAGCTGATTGAGGAGAATAAATACAATCCTACATTTTTTTTTGATACTGTTGCAAAGCTAACTAAAAATCAACATTCCCCAAGTTAGGATGGCCTTCATTTCAGCAGTGATGAATTCATTAACTTCTTTGACGAAAATATCATGATCATTAGAAAACAAATTAAGGAATCCTCTTTGAATGTGCATATTTATCTAAAGCTCAGATGTTGTGAGTCTGCACAGAACTGTCAGGACCTAGGATCAATGGAGACACTCAAGTTTTTCATCTTTCTACACATTCACAAAAATAGTCATGGACTCTAAGCCTTCCAGCTTTGGTCTCTATTCCAACTAAACTACTGAAAAAGCTACTTCATGTGCTTGACCCTCCTATGTTGAACATAATAAACTTCTCTATATCTTCTGGATGTGTACTAAACTCACTAAAAGTGGCAGTGAAAAATCCTCTCCTGGAAAAGTAAAACCTTGACCCAGAAAACTGAGAAAACTATCAGCCTATATCGAAACTTCCACTCTTGTCAAAAAGTTTAGAAAAAGCTGTGGCTCAGCAACTCACTGCCTGGTCCGGTTTTAGACCCCATCATAGTACTGAGACCGTGAAGTTGGTAACTGTCCTTTTTAATGGCGTCAGACCAAGGCTCTCCATCCATCTTTGCGCGACTAGACTTTTGTGTCGATTTCAACACCATCAATCTACACATTTTTTTGGAGAAATTGGAAACCTTATTTAGTCTACTGGGACAAGTTCTTGCATGGTTTAGCTCATATCTGTCGGAAAGATATCAGTTAGTTTCTGTGGGTGGTTTTTTCTCTGACAAATCAGTGATAACTTTTGGTGTTCCTCAAGATTCCTTTCTAGGAACCCTACTGTTTTCACTTCATATGCTACCTCTTTGTGATGTCATTCAGAAACACAATGTCAACTTTCACTGTGATGCCGACGACACACAGCTGTACATTTTAATGAAACATGGTGAAGCCCGAACATTACATAACCTGGAAGCCTGTGTTCCATACATAAGAAGGTGGATGGTGGCATTTAAAAAAAAATGTTAAACTCAAAACAGAGATGCTACTGTAATTCTGGGTCCCAAATAACAAAGAGATCTGCTGTCGGATCTGACACTGATTTCCGATGGTTGTACAGCTGTCTCAAATGAAACTGTGAAGGACCCCAGCATTACTCTAGACCCTGTTTTTTGATGAACGCACACCTATTTAGGCGAGGTGCTGGCTAGCGGAGTAGAAAACTTGAAAATAAAAGAGAGCCGCACACTCTAGGAGCTCAGATGCAAAAATGTAATTACCAATGTTTCGACAGCCAAGCTGTCTTCATCAGGGTATAATCACAAACACTGCGGGATGATTCGTTTATATAGTGTCAAAAGACACAGGTGTCTGTAATAGTGTCCAAAAGTGGCCAAATGGTTAATTCTCAAAAATGAAAATGGCATACAAAGAACACCATACAAACAATAAATGGATAGCATACGATCATAAATTCATTGTCGACTACACACGCTTACAAACAATTACAATGGCAAAGTCACAATAATCACAAGAATGGCTTCAGATCAAAGTCTACGTTGAGACCGAAGGGAGCAAGGGTCTTTAAGTTAAAGATCCAGGCAGCCTCTCGTTTTAACAATAAATTATCAAGTTCACCCCCTCTCCTAGGGAGGGTGACATGTTCGATGCCAATATAACGCAGAGACGAAATCGAGTGGCCTGACTCCAAGAAGTGGGCCGCAACTGGGTAAGTAAAGTTTTTAAACCTAATGGTGCTACGACGCTCTGAGATACGTACTTTTAATTCTACACTTTGTTTTATTTGTATTCGAGTTCCTGGCAACTGGATCTTTTTTGAAACACCATTATTTTTGTCTTACTGAGATTTACTGTCAGGGCCCAGGTATGACAGAATCTGGCAGAAGATCTAGGTGCTGCTGTAGGCCCTCCTTGGTTTGGAACAGAAGCACCAGATCATTAGCAAACAGTAGACATTTGACTTCAGATTCTAGTAGGGTGAAGCCGGGTGATGCACACTGTTCTTGTCCCTTCGCCAATTCATATGTAGAAGACGGTGGGGCTTAAGCTGCATCCCTGTCTCACCCCCCGAACCTGCGGAAAGAAATGTGTGTGTGGTTTTTTTTTGTTGTTTGTGTACATGGATTTTATAAAACTTTACTTTCCATCCATTTGTATAGCCCTCATGCCAAATTGAGTCAAAAGCTTTTTTTTTAGAATCAATGAACCCTGAGAAGACTTTGCCTTTGTTTTGGTTTGTTTGTTTGTCAATTAGGGTGTGCAAGGTGAAAACGGGATCTGTCGTACGATAATTTGGTAAAAAGCCTATTTGATATTTGCTCAGTACACTATTTTCGCTGAGGAAATGTAGGAGTCTGCTCAAGGTTTCTGTAGTTATTGGGGATCAAATTTGTCTCCAATTTTGTGGATTGGGTTGATCAGTCATTGGTTCGAAGTTTTGGGGAAGACCCCAGAGCTAAGGATGATGTTAAAGACTTTAAGTATAGCCAATTAGAATTTGTGTTCTGTATATTTGATTATTTAATTTAGGATACCATCAACCCCACAGGCCTTTTTGTGTTGGAGGGTTTGTATTTTGTCTTGTGGTTCATTCAATGTAATTGGACAATCCAGTGGGTTCTGGTAGTTAATTCTAATATTTGTATTTGATCATGTATATGTTTGCTGTTTGTTTGCTATAGAGCCAAAAAGATTGGAGAAGTGGTTTATCCATACATCTCTGTTTTGGATAGATAACTCTTTGTGTTGTTATTTGTTTTCCAATTTTCCCAGAAGTGGTTAGATTCTATGAATTCTTCAATTACATTGAGCTGAGTCCCTTCTTTTTCCGTACTGTATTTCTGTATTGTTTTAGTGATTCACCATAGTGAAGGCATAGGCTCAGGTTTTCTGGATATCTATGTTTTTGGTTGGATAGGATTCTCAATTTCTTTCATAGGTTTTTGTCATTGTTGTTCATTTTCTTAAGCTGTCTGCTTAAGATAGATTTGATATGGAAGCTGAGATACTAATACTATGTACAATTTAGGTTTTCTACTGCCAAGTTTACACCTTCACTATCACAGTGAAACATTTTGTCCAGGAAATTGTCTAGAATAGATAGAATTAGTTTTTTTTCCTAATAGTTATTTGGCAGATTTCCACACTACTTTCCTTCCATCTATAGCATTTCTTAACCTCTCTAGGGTATGTGGGACGCTAGCGTCCCTTCTGGCCAACATCCATTGAGTTTGCAGAGCGCCAAATACAAATACAGAAATGCTCATTATAAAAATTCAGAAAACAAAACATATTTTGCATAGGTTTAAAGATGAACTTCTTGTTAATCCAACCACTGTGTCAGATTTATAAAATGCTTTTCGGTGAAAGCATACCTAGCCCAGAACATACATAGCCCAGAACATAGACCAGTTGACAAATGATTACAAACAGTAACCAGCCAAGCAGAAGCGTTACAAGACTCAGAAATAGAGATAAAATGAATCCCTTACCTTTTGATGATCTTCATATGGTGGCACTCAGAAGACATTCATTTACTCAATAAATGTTCCTTTTATTCGATAAAGTCTCAAAAATATCCAAAAACCTCAGTTTTGTTTGCGCGTTTTCTTCAGTAATCCACGGGCTCAAACGCAGTCAAAACAGGCAGACAAAAAAATCCAAATTGTATCCGTAAAGTTCATAGAAACATGTCAAATGATCTATAGCCTAAATGATCTATAATATTTCAACCGGACAATAACGTCGTCAATATAAAAGGTAAACAAGAAATGCACTCTCTTGGGATTGCGCATGAAAACGCTCTGTGACACGTCAGCGTCCTCTCATTCAGACTGGTCTTACTCCCTCATTTATAAGAATACAAGCCTGAAACCATTTCTAAAGACTGTTGACATCTAGAGGAAGGCATATGAACTGCAAATTGAGTCTTAAGTCAATGGATACTGTAATGGCATTGAATAGAAAACTACAACAACAAAAATACTTCCTGAATGGATTTTTCTCAGGTTTTTGCCTGCCAAATCAGTTCTGTTATACTCACAGAATCTATTTTAACAGTTTTGGAAACGTTAGAGTGTTTTCTATCCAAATCTACCATTATTATTATAATATGCATATCGTGTCTTCTGGGCCCGAGTAGCAGGTCGTTTAATTTGGGCATGCTTTTCATCCAAAATTCTGAATGCTGCCCCCTACCCTAGAGAGGTTAATATTATTCAGTTCCTTCGGCTTTAATGCCTCGTGATTGATCATAGCTCTTGTCATGACGTTGGCCTGGGGGTAGGTTTATGACAGTCATAAATACCCCCCCCCCCCCTTTTCCTCTATCTACCCTACTGATGTTACATTTGCAAACCCATTGGTTGACGTAGAGATTCTGGGAACATCAACTGGGATGTGGGAAATGAACTATATTCTGGTAATCCGACCAATTGAACATATGCAGTGGTACTTAATGAATATGATGTCAGTTCGGTTGTCATCTAAGACATTCTCATCAATGATAAGATAACATAAACTCTACAGTGGAAAGTCTACACATCAGAGTTATCGGATTCACATGGAATTGTTGTTCAATTTAAATGTTTGAATATAAAATTATTGGTGTAGAGATTAAATGTAGTTTTAGCTTCCAAATGAGAGATTTGGGTTTTCATAAGGTTAGGACTCTGCTCAATCAGTGGCCAGCCCCTGTGAAGAGACATGGGTTATACAACTTTTCAAACACATCCTTCTCGCTCCACTATATAAGGCCTTGACGAAAATGTAACCTCCTGTTCCGAGGATGTGAGGACGATGGTCCGATGTCAAAATGGTTCAGATAATAACTACAGAACGAAGCCAACATCAGCGAGTGCTTTGGTTGCGAATGGTATGGACTTTGAACTCTTATTCACTGCAGAAGTGATACCTCCTAGCCATTGAGTTAGCAACAGCAGCTGCAAACGAGGGTTAGGAAGGAACAGACAGAGTATCCCGTCTATCACACAACGACATTACTACAACGTACCCAATTGACCACCAGAGACATTCTTCAAAGGACAAAGGACTCGGTTTGGCAACACGGCCTTCCATCTACCACCAACCTAACGAAGCACAGCTCAGAGTAAATATTTATTGCATTTTCCTTTTCCAAATGGGCAGTAATTTAGAATGCATAAGATACTGTATTTACGATAGCACAGCTTCTACCTTTGTCCCTCAGTCTTCCCGCTCTTTCACTCAAACCCAGCCCCGTTTCTTTTGTGTAACCAGCTGTCATATCTGTTCTCCCCGCTAGGGACGTTTTCCTTTATGACGTAATTTGTAATCAAGGTATTATTCATTCTTTGTCTATGTAATTCTGTGTGATTAGTTAGGTATTTAGTAAATAAATAATTAAACCCAATTTTGTATTGCTGATTCAACTTGTTAGCCAGGGTTCGTGAAGATAACCAAGAATTTACAACTTTCAGATGAGACTGAATTAAGGTGACGATTAATATTGACTGCTATTGATGTAAAATATTACTGGGTCTTTAAGAGTTTATTCGGAAGATAACAGCTCTATAAATATTATTTTGTGGTGCCCCGACTCTCTAGTTAATTACATTTACATGATTAGCTCAGTCAGGTAATATTAATTATGGAGAAATTATTTTATGGAATACCATGTCATATCACTTAATCCGGCATAGCCAAAGTCACGATACTCTGTTGAAGTAGACTGTGATTTTGCTGTGGTCTGATAGGGATGTCAGTGGACTGACCATGAATGCTCTAAGAGACTCTGGGTTGTGGTCTGTGATAAAGTAGTCTACAGTACTACTTCCAAGAGGTAAACTATAGGCGTACCTACCAGATGAGTCTACTCAAAGCCTACCACAGACTATGACCCAGCGTCCGACAGAGCTGCAGGAGTTGTGACCAGTTTTTTGTTGGTTATGTTGTTGTAGTTGTGTGTAAGGGGGGAATATGGGGGACAGAATGCAGTCACCTCCAGGTAGTTGTTTGTCTCCCTGTGTGCTGGGTGTCTCTCCTCCATCTCTCTACCTCTCTCTCGGACAGAATGCATGGCTTCAAACTGGGTGAATGATGAAATGTGACGTTCATAGGAACTCTGGGTCCGTACAAAGTTCAAGACACAAAGCTTGGGGTATTTGATTCCCTCAAATGGCTGCAGCAGACAACCTCATATGAAATGCTTTTTAATGTGAGTGGTTGTGTGTGTGTGAGAGTATTAGAGGGAGGGAGAGAGAGAGAGAAGAGAGAGAGAGATGAGGGAGAGAGAGAGAGAGAAAGATGAGGGTTCACAAGACAACAAGCTCACATACTGTATCTTGTTACAGAATGCTTATCTGGGTGAAATAGCTCTCTATAATGTGTAAGTGTTGTACCAAAATAAGATAAATAGTCAACTTATCTGTAGAGTATGAATACCTCACACTGTGGCTGCAGCCAACGGTATATAATGCAATGCAACCTACCCACATGTTTTTGAGTCCCAGCAGAACAACAGTAAGCAGATCAAAGTGTTCTCAAATCCCTGTCCACCTGTCTGATTAGTTTTTTTTTTTGCAGTGTAATGTTATTAGCTGCAGAAGGAGCTGGGTGTTGCTTATTAATTGTTGTCGTGTCAGCGCTGCTACGTGCACCCACTGATTTAATCATCTAAATGCACTGTCATGGGACTGATGAGACCCAACCATATTTAATGCAGTCTGGGTGGTAGCTAGGTTTTATTTATTTAATTTAACCTTTATTTACACATTGAGGGGACTGTTTTACAAGGGAGCATATAGTGACCAATATGCTCCATACAACTATGTTTCATTTTCAAAGATAATTAGCTTGTTTTATAAATTTAAGGAAATAGCAAGGTATATGTCAAGAGGAAAGATACTTTCATTGCATGATTTCATTACATTTTTACTGTTGCGCTTATTCCATTGTCATTGACTCATTAGTAATATGCCGTCAGTGTCTGAGTATTCACTCACCATCGCCATGACACATTTTCTTGACTAATTGACAGGATAATGTTTGAAAATAGATCCTCCATTACTATTTCCTGTGGACATTTATGAGTTGAGCATTGATCTGTGTGTGCATTCAGCCTCGTCCTCTTAGTTTAATGATGACCTCGGGGTTACCATCTTGTTTATTTCTCACCTAGAGAAGCACACCGGCCTCCCCTGAGACATCTACTCTCCGCTCTGGATGCTGCACTGCACTCAGCCTTCACCCCAGTTGCATGCCGACTACCCCATCTAAGGATATGTCTTAAATGGCACCCTATTCCCTATATAGTACACTACTTTTGACCAGAGCCCTATGGGTCCTGGTCAAAAGTAGTGCACTGTATAGGGAATGGGGTGTCATTTGGGACTATGCCATCTCTCTAATCACTAGAACATGTGTTTAGATCTCTGGCTGGTTTATCTGGAAGGACAAGGCCTTAGGTATTCATATTAATTAACCTAGGGCCTTGTTACCTTAACAGAGGGTCCTAACTAACCTGCCGCTATCTGCAGCCATTAATAAGCAAAATAGTCACAGCCAAGAATCATCAAAATTCAACATAAATCACTTTGCTTTGCTTATTTAAATGGTAGATGTTTTCCTACAAAACAATGGAAGTGTCCTTGCTGAGGGGATAATACAGTGGGGCAAAAAAGTATTTAGTCAGCCACCAATTATGCAGGATTTTTAATGAATTTATTTGCAAATTATGGTGGAAAATAAGTATTTGGTCAATAACTTAAGTTTATCTCAAAACTTTGTTATATACCCTTTGTTGGCAATGACATAGGTCAAATGTTTTCTGTAAGTCTTCATAATGTTTTCACACATATTTTGGCCCATTCCTCCATGCAGATCTCCTCTAGAGCAGTGATGTTTTGGGGCTGTTGCTGGGCAACATGGACTTTCAACTCCCTCCAAAGATTTTCTATGGGGTTGAGATCTGGAAACTGGCTAGGCCACTCCAGGACCTTGAAATGCTTCTTACGAAGCCACTCCTTCGTTGCCCGGGCGGTGTGTTTGGGATCATTGTCATGCTGAAAGACCCAGCCACGTTTCAACTTCAATGCCCTTGCTGATGGAACGAGGTTTTCACTCAAAATCTCACGATACATTGCCCTATTCATTCTCTCCTTTACACGGATCAGTCGTCCTGGTCCCTTTGCAGAAAAACAGCCCCAAAGCATGATGTTGCCACCCCCATGCTTCACAGTAGGTATGGTGTTCTGGATGCAACTCAGCATTCTTTGTCCTCCAAACACGACGAGTTGAGTTTTTACCAAAAATTTATATTTTGGTTTCATCTGACCATATGACATTCTCCCAATCTTCTTCTGGATCATCCAAAGGCTCTCTAGCAAATTTCAGACGGGCCTGGACATGTACTGGCTTAAGCAGGGGGACACGTCTGGCACTGCAGGATTTGAGTCCCTGGCGGCGTAGTGTGTTACTGATGGTAGGCTTTGTTACTTTGGTCACAGCTCTCTGCAGGTCATTCACTAGGTCCCCCCGTGTGGTTCTGGGATTTTTGCACACCGTTCTTGTGATCATTTTGACCCCAAGGGGTGAGATCTTGCGTGGAGCCCCAGATCGAGGGAGATTATCAGTGGTCTTGTATGTCTTCCATTTCCTAATAATTGCTCCCACAGTTGATTTCTTCAAACCAAGCTGCTTACCTATTGCAGATTCAGTCTTCCCAGCCTGGTGCAGGTCTACAATTTTGTTTCTGGTGTCCTTTGACAGCTCTTTGGTCTTGCCCATAGTGGAGTTTGGAGTGTGACTGAGGTTGTGGACAGGTGTCTTTTATACTGATAACAAGTTCAAACAGGTGCCATTAATACAGGTAACGAGTGGAGGACAGAGGAGCCTCTTAAAGAAGAAGTTACAGGTCTGTGAGAGCCAGAAATCTTGCTTGTTTGTAGGTGACCAAATTCTTATTTTCCACCATAATTTTCCAATAAATTCATTAAAAATCCTACAATGTGATTTTCTGGATTTTTTTCTTCTCATTTTGTCTGTCATAGTTCAAGTGTACCTATGATGAAAATTACAGGCCTCACTAATCTTTTTAAGTGGGAGAACTTGCACAATTGGTGGCTGACTAAATACTTTTTTGCCCTACTGTATACTCTGGATAAGATGCATTTATCAGACAGATAATGATCACTAGATTTAACCTTTCAGTGCAGTGGGCTAAATCAGGGTCATACAGAGCGTTTCTTGGTACTCTTAAACAAATCTACTTTGAAAGAATAGCATACACCTCACACATGGTTATGTGCTTTCAAAAAAAGAAGACACCTGTACCATATCAGATATAGTTGAAGTTTGAGTTTGCATCCCAATATTACACTTTATAGGGGACTATTTTACAAGGGAGCATATACATCACAGAAAACTGAAATATAACAAAACTGCTTGACATAGAAACACCGGATTTTCTGCTGTAAATTGTCACATCCTGATCGATTTCAGCAGTCTTTGTGCTTGTCTCCACCCCATCCAGGTGTCATCAATCTTCGCCATTATCCCCAGTGTATTTATACCTGTGTTCTCTGTTTTGTTTCGTGAAACCTACCAGCGTTTTCCCCCTTGCTCTGTCTGTTCTAGTTCCTGTTTTCTAGTTTTTCCCAGTTTTGATCATTCTGCCTACGCTGACCTTGCCTGCCGTTCTGTACCTTGCCACACCACACTGCATTATTTACCCCTGCCTGCTATGACCCTGAGACTGCCTTCCGTTCTGGAACCTTTGATCCTGATCTGGATTACTGACCTCTGCCTGCTATGACCCTGAGACTGCCTTCCGTTCTGGACCTTTTGATCTTGATCTGGATTACTGACCTCTGCCTGCTATGACCCTGAGACTGCCTGCCGTTCTGTACTTTATGGACTCTGGTCTGGATTACTGACCTCTGCCTGCTATGACCCTGAGACTGCCTTCCGTTCTGTACTTTATGGACTCTGATCTGGATTACTGACCTCTGCCTGCCGTTCTGTACTTTATGGACTCTGATCTGGATTACTGACCTCTGCCTGCCCTTGACCCTGAGACTGCCTTCCGTTCTGTACTTTATGGACTCTGGTCTGGATTACTGACCTCTGCCTGCCGTTCTGTACTTTATGGACTCTGATCTGGAATTCATGACCTCTGCCTGCTATGACCCTGAGACTGCCTTCCGTTCTGGACCTTTTGATCTTGATCTGGATTACTGACCTCTGACCCTTGACCTGTCATTTTGCTTGCCCCCGTTCTAGTAATACACTTTTGTTACTTCAACACTGTCTGCATCTGGGTCTTCCCTGAAACGTGATAGAAAATGCTATTTATTATTATTTATGAAATGATAAAAAAAAAAAAAAATGAATAACATTCCACCCATGAGTCCACTAGTCATTTGACTGCAGGAAAGAGATACAAGATTTTCAAAATAACATTGACTTGCGATTGCAGCCTGTACAATGGGTTAAAAACAACTACATTTCTGTAAATATTGGACAGAACACATGTTGGGTTATTTTGACCTAGCAGTTGGGTCACTTAACCCATTCCCGGAGCCAAGTTGGGTTGTTGATGTAATGAATTCTCAGGGAGAAAAAGGTGTAGATTCACATGCAGAGCGAGGCAGATGTTAATTAAGCCTTCACAGAAGGCAGGAATCATGGTTACAGGCAGGCAATGGTCAAACTCAGGTAGACAGTCCAAAACAAACAATACCTCACAACCATACAAAGAACTGAACTAAATAAGGAGCTGATGAGACCAGGTGAGGAATGAACACAGGTAAAATCAATGAACAAAAACAAAACTCCAGTGCTGCGTTCCAGAACACAAAACTCCAGTGCTGCGTTCCAGAACACAAAGAAACAGGGCTATGTTCCAGAACACAAAGAAACAGGGCTGCGTTCCAGAACACAAAGAAACAGGGCTGCGTTCCAGAACACAAAGAAACAGGGCTGCGTTCCAGAACACAAAGAAACAGGGCTGCGTTCCAGAACACAAAGAAACAGGGCTACGTTCCAGAACACAAAGAAACAGGGCTACGTTCCAGAACACAAAGAAACAGGGCTACGTTCCAGAACACAAAGAAACAGGGCTGCGTTCCAGAACACAAAGAAACAGGGCTGCGTTCCAGAACACAAAGAAACAGGGCTACGTTCCAGAACACAAAGAAACAGGGCTGCGTTCCAGAACACAAAGAAACAGGGCTGCGTTCCAGAACACAAAGAAACAGGGCTGCGTTCCAGAACACAAAGAAACAGGGCTGCGTTCCAGAACACAAAGAAACAGGGCTGCGTTCCAGAACACAAAGAAACAGGGCTGCATTCCAGAACACAAAGAAACAGGGCTACGTTCCAGAACACAAAGAAACAGGGCTGCGTTCCAGAACACAAAGAAACAGGGCTGCATTCCAGAACACAAAGAAACAGGGCTGCGTTCCAGAACACAAAGAAACAGGGCTGCGTTCCAGAACACAAAGAAACAGGGCTATGTTCCAGAACACAAAGAAACAGGGCTACGTTCCAGAACACAAAGAAACAGGGCTGCATTCCAGAACACAAAGAAACAGGGCTACGTTCCAGAACACAAAGAAACAGGGCTGCATTCCAGAACACAAAGAAACAGGGCTGCGTTCCAGAACACAAAGAAACAGGGCTGCGTTCCAGAACACAAAGAAACAGGGCTGCGTTCCAGAACACAAAGAAACAGGGCTACGTTCCAGAACACAAAGAAACAGGGCTGCGTTCCAGAACACAAAGAAACAGGGCTACGTTCCAGAACACAAAGAAACAGGGCTACGTTCCAGAACACAAAGAAACAGGGCTACGTTCCAGAACACAAAGAAAAAGAACACAAGGTTGACTTAAGAAAAGCAGAACCTTACAGTTGATGCTGTTTTATTGAGCTACAATCAGAGATGGGCGGTATTGCTGTTACATGTACAGTGCCTTGCGAAAGTATTTGGCCCCCTTGAACTTTGCGACCTTTTTCCACATTTCAGGCTTCGAACATAAAGATATAATACTGTATTTTTTTGTGAAGAATCAACAACAAGTGGGACACAATCATGAAGTGGAACGACATTTATTGGATATTTCAAACTTTTTTAACAAATCAAAAACGGAAAAATTGGGCGTGCAAAATTATTCAGCCCCCTTAAAACTTCTTGACTATACTTGAGACGCAGATGTCTCAAGTAGACACCTGGAAATGCAAATGCGCTACGCTAAATGCTAAATGTACTCGTTACAACTCAAACCTTGATCAAAATTCACAAGCAGGGTATTGAATTAAAGCTACACTCGTTGTGAACCTAGCCAACAAGTCAGATTTTTAAAATGCTTTTCGGCGAAAGCATGAGAAGGTATTATCTGATAGCATGCACCACCTGAAAATGCCTGAATGCGACGTAAACAAAGACTCTGCTTATCCGACGCAGCACAAAACGCAGAAATAAAATATAAAACATTCATTACCTTTGACGAGCTTCTTTCTTGGCACTCCTATATGCCCCATAAACATCACTATTGGGTATTTTTTTCGTTTAAATCGGTCCATATATACCCAAAATAGCTTTGTATGGAAGCTGTGTCATTCAGAAAAAAACATCGTTTTTAAACGCTGCGTAATTTTTTTAAATTAAAAAAGTCGACGATAAACTTTCACAAAACACTTCGAAATCCTTTTGTAATCCAACTTTAGGTATTAGTAAACGTTTATAATCTATCAAAATGATTACAGGGCGATGTATATTCAATAGCTCCTCGTTTGCAAATCAATGGCTGCCCATGTCCACATTAACAACTTCCGGGTGAAGACTGGAAGAAACGGATGCCAGATAGATGGATTTTCCAACAATTAATTCAATTGAAAATGACGACAATTCGTGTGAAATTTGTATGAATTGCATGCAGGTCGATATTAAATTTTGTCCTCTTTTAACAACTCATGGAAGTGACTTATGGAAATTATTTTTAGCTTTCAGAGAGCAGTTTTTCTTGCGTTTTTCAATGAAACACACGATCTGTTATAGTCACAGCCGTGATTTAACCAGTTTTAGAAACTTCAGAGTGTTTTCTATCCACACATACTAATCATATGCATATACTATATTCCTGGCATGAGTATCAGGACGCTGAAAAGTTGCGCGATTTTTAACAGAATGTTCGAAAAAGGAGGGGGTAGAAGTAAGAGGTTTTAAGTTAATACTTTGTAGCGCCACCTTTTGCTGCGATTACAGCTGTAAGTCGCTTGGGGTATGTCTCTATCAGTTTTGCACATCGAGAGACTGAAATTTTTTCCCATTCCTCCTTACAAAACAGCTCGAGCTCAGTGAGGTTGGATGGAGAGCATTTGTGAACAGCAGTTTTCAGTTCTTTCCACAGATTCTCGATTGGATTCAGGTCTGGACTTTGACTTGGCCATTCTAACACCTGGATATGTTTATTTTTGAACCATTCCATTGTAGATTTTGCTTTATGTTTTGGATCATTGTCTTGTTGGAAGACAAATCTCCGTCCCAGTCTCAGGTCTTTTGCAGACTCCATCAGGTTTTCTTCCAGAATGGTCCTGTATTTGGCTCCATCCATCTTCCCATCAATTTTAACCATCTTCCCTGTCCCTGCTGAAGAAAAGCAGGCCCAAACCATGATGCTGCCACCAACATGTTTGACAGTGGGGATGGTGTGTTCAGCTGTGTTGCTTTTACGCCAAACATAACGTTTTGCATTGTTGCCAAAAAGTTCAATTTTGGTTTCATCTGACCAGAGCACCTTCTTCCACATGTTTGGTGTGTCTCCCAGGTGACTTGTGGCAAACTTTAAACAACACTTTTTATGAATATCTTTATGAAATGGCTTTCTTCTTGCCACTCTTCCATAAAGGCCAGATTTGTGCAATATACGACTGATTGTTGTCCTATGGACAGAGTCTCCCACCTCAGCTGTAGATCTCTGCAGTTCATCCAGAGTGATCATGGGCCTCTTGGCTGCATCTCTGATCAGTCTTCTCCTTGTATGAGCTGAAAGTTTAGAGGGACGGCCAGGTCTTGGTAGATTTGCAGTGGTCTGATACTCCTTCCATTTCAATATTATCGCTTGCACAGTGCTCCTTGGGATGTTTAAAGCTTGGGAAATATTTTTGTATCCAAATCCGGCTTTAAACTTCTTCACAACAGTATCTCGGACCTGCCTGGTGTGTTCCTTGTTCTTCATGATGCTCTCTGCGCTTTTAACGGACCTCTGAGACTATCACAGTGCAGGTGCATTTATACGGAGACTTGATTACACACAGGTGGATTGTATTTATCATCATTAGTCATTTAGGTCAACATTGGATCATTCAGAGATCCTCACTGAACTTCTGGAGAGAGTTTGCTGCACTGAAAGTAAAGGGGCTGAATAATTTTGCACGCCCAATTTTTCAGTTTTTGATTTGTTAAAAAAGTTTGAAATATCCAATAAATGTTGTTCCACTTCATGATTGTGTCCCACTTGTTGTTGATTCTTCACAAAAAAATACAGTTTTATATCTTTATGTTTGAAGCCTGAAATGTGGCAAAAGGTCGCAAAGTTCCAGGGGGCCGAATACTTTCGCAAGGCACTGTATTTCAAATACGTATTTTAATTTCTTTTGAGTATTTTGTATTATTATTATTACACTGAGCTGAACTACACTCCAATTTATTTTGTAACAAAATCCAAATTACAGCTTTAAAAAGTATTTTCAAAATACTACATGCTTTTCAATAGCATTTCTTTATAGAGGTTCACAATTTTGTGGCCCCCTTTTACCTTCCATTGGTATTGAACCGTTTTCTGGCACTATGGTGTGATAAGAGCGCGTGCTACATTATCTAAAGGTAAATGTACAGTGCCCTCTGAAACTTCACACCCCTGGACTTTGTCCACAGTTTGTTGTGTAACAGCCTGAATTTAACGGATTAAATTAAGATTTTGTGTCATTGGCCTAAAACACACAATACCACAATGTAAAAGTGGAATTATGTATTTAGCCATTGTTGCAAATGAATTAACAATGAAAAGCTGAAATGTCTTGAGTCAATAAGTATTCAACCCCTTGTGATGGCAAGCCTAAAACAGTTCAGGATTACAAATCTGCTTAACAAGTCACATAATAAGTTGCAGGAACTCACTTTGTGTTCAATAACAGTGTTAAACATGAGTTTTTATTGACTACCTCATCTCTGTACCCCACACATACAATTATCTGTGAGGTCCCTTTGTCAAGCAGTAAATTTCAAAAACAGATTCAGCCATAAAGACCAGGGAGGTTTTCCAATGCCTCGCAAAGAAGGGCACCTATTGGTAGTTAAATAATCTATTTTAAAAAAACATTGAATATCCTTTTCAGCATGGTTAAGTTATTAATTACACTTTAAGTGGTGCATCAATACACCCAGTCACTACAAAGATACAGGAGTTATTCCTAACTCAGTTGCCAGAGAGGAAGGAAATAGCTCAGGGAGGCTCAGAGGCCAATGGTAACTTTAAAATAGTTAGAGTTTAATGGCTTTGATAGGAGAAAACTGAGGATGGATCAACATTGTATTTACTACACAATACTAAGTTAAATTACTGACTGAAAAGATTGAAGACTGTACAGAATAAAAAATATTCCAAAGCATGCGTCCTGTTTGCAATGGGTATGTTTGTCATCGACAAGGACTAGGGTGTTTTTGGAGAAAAACTTAAAACCTCTTAAGGATCTGACCCTTTTTTTCAAATGTAGCCTAAAATGACATAGCAAACTCTAACTGCCTGTAGCTCAGGACTTGAAGTAAGGATATGCATATTCTTGATACCATTTGAAAAGAAACACTTTGAAGTTTGTGGAAATGTGAAAATAATGTAGGAGAATATAACACATTAGATCTGGTAAAAGATAATACAAAGAAAAAACATTCATTTTTTTGTACCATCATCTTTGAAATGCAAGAGAAAGGACATAATGTATTATTCCAGCCCAGGTGCAATTTAGAGTTTGGCCACTTGAAGGCAGCAATGTATGTGTAAAGTTTTAGACTGATCCAATGAACCATTGAATATCTGTTCAAAATGCTGAATCAAGACTGCCCAAATGCGCCTAATTGGTTTACATTTTTTCAAGTTCATAAGTGTGCACTCTGCTCAAACAATATTAATGCATTATTTCACTGTAATAGCTACTGACTGTAAATTGGACAGTGTAGTTAGACTACCAAGAATTTAAGCTTTCTACCAATTTCAGATATGTCTTTTGTCCTGGGAAATGTTTGTTACTTACAACCTCATACTAATCACATTAGCCTACGTTAGCTCACGTTGGTTCCCAATCAGAGGCAGCTGTCAATCGTTGTCTCTGATTGAGAACCAAACTTAGGTAGCCTGTTCCCACCTGGTGTTTGTGGGTAGTTGTTTTCTGTGTCTGTGTTTTCACCATACAGAACTGTTTCGATTTTCATTTCTTTCCTGCACTTTGTTATTTTGTATTTTCGTGTTCTGATATAATAAATTATCATGGACACTTAGAACGCTGCATTTTGGTCCGATCCTTCCTACTCATCATCAGACGAAGAAGAAGTTTGTTACATTGAGCTTGAATAATTAAAAAAAATAATAATGTGCACATATTGTCCAATCCAGGTGTGCAAAGCTCTTAGAGACTTACCCAGAAATACGTCATCACTGACAAAGGTGATTCTAACATGTATTGGCTCAGAGGTGTGAACCCTAACCCTAACCCCTTACCCTAACCCTAACCCTAACCCCTAACCCTAACCCTAACCCTAACCCTAACCCCTAACCCCTAACCCCTAACCCTAACCCTAACCCCTAACCCCTAACCCCTAACCCTTAACCCTAACCCCTAACCCTAACCCCTAACCCCTAACCCTAACCCTAACCCCTAACCCCTAACCCCTAACCCTAACCCCTAACCCTAACCCTTAACCCTAACCCCTAACCCTAACCCTTAACCCTAACCCCTAACCCTAACCCTAACCCCTAACCCCTAACCCTAACCCTAACTTACATCGCAGGTAAAACGTTTATGTGACCGTTATGTGACCGTTAATGCTGTCGGTATTCGGGACGGCTTTTTTCTTTTAAAATACAAAATACATGTATTTGTATTAAAAACACCAAGCACTGGGTTGCTTTTTAACCCAGCATTATTTTTAGTACATATACTTATCCTTAACTCTTTTTCCATGCAGAAAATGCAAAAAAAAATCCACCTGAACCAATCCTCCTCCTCCTCCTTCTTCTTCTTCTTCAAAGCGAGTCCTGTGAATGACAAGAGACAGCTAGGGTGATGTAGGATGAGCGGACAGACAGATATGGACGAATCGATAGACGAGTGCATTTGTAGACATGCGTATTGATAAACTCTGCTGACATCGGGCAAACACTTTGGGCTTATTGGAGGAAACGTCACTCACTCCGGCCATTAGTTTACATGCATTTCAGGTTGCATGTCCTCAACCTGTGACGACAAGGGTAGTAAGGCCATCCTGCACTGACACATGTCACAACACTTTTTTTTTTCAAGTGTCAAATTAGATTTCACTTGGCGTCATTTCAGGGGGTCTCTGAAATGTCTCCAGGTATGAGGTACAGCTTGGGGTTTTGACAGCCTTGAAAACATTGCCAATATAACACACACTGCATTCGGAAAGTATTCAGACCCCTTAACTTTTTCCACATTTTGTTAAGTTAGTTCTTCTCATCAATCTACACACAATACCCCATAATGACAAAACTAAAAACACGTTTTTAGCCATTTTTTGCTCATTTATAAATATTTAAACGTTTTCAGACCCTTTACTCAGAACTTTGTTGAAGCACCTTTGGCAGCGTTTACAGCATTGATTATTCTTGGGTATGACACGACAAGCTTGGCACACCTGTATTTGGGGAGTTTCTCGCATTCTTCTCTGCAGATGCTCTCAGGCTCGGTCAGGTTGGATGGGGAGCATTGCTGCACAGTTATTTTCCGTTCTCTCCAGAGATGTTTGATCAGGTTCAAGTCCAGGCTCTGGCTGGGCCACTCAAGGACATTCAGACACCTGTCCCGAAGAAACTCCTGTGTTGTCTTGGCTGTGTGCTTAGGGTTGTTGTCCTGTTGGAAGGTGAACCTTCGCCCTAGTCTGAGGTCCTGCTCTGGAGCAGGTTTTCAGCAAAGATCTCTGTACTTTGCTCAGATCATCTTTGCCTCGATCCTGACTAGTCTCCCAGTCCCTGCAGCTGAAAAACATTCCTATAGCATAATGCTGCCACCACTATGATTCACTGTAAGGATGGTGCAAGGTTTCCTCCAGACATGACACTAGGCATTCAGGCCAAAGAGTTCAATATTGGTTTCATCAGAACAGAGAATCTTGTTTCTCATGGTCTGAGAGTCTTTAGGTGCCTTTTGGTAAACTGCAAGATGGCTGTCATGTGCCTTTTACTGAGGAGTGGCTTCCATCTGACATGCACTGTCAACTGTGGGACCTTATATAGACAGGTGTGTACCTTTCCAAATAATGTCCAATAAATTAAATTTACCACAGTTGGACTCCAATTAAGTTGTAGAAACATTTCAAGTATTATCAATGGAAACAGGATGCACCTGAGCTCCATTTTTAGTCTCATTGCAAAGGGCCTGAATACTTTTGTAAATAAGGCATTTCTGTTTTTTGTTTGTAATAAATTAGCAAAAATGTTGACAAACCTGTTTTAGGGGGTATTGTGTGTAGATTGCTGAGGATTTAAAAAAAACTATTTAATCCATTTTAGAATAAGGCTGTAATGTAACAAAATGTGGAAAAAGTCAAGGGGTCTGAATACTTTCCGAAGGCACTGTGATAGTAAGATGTTGAGAGAACGATAACTGAAGACGTGATGAATGCATAAATAAAATATGTCCCTCTGTCTCCACAAATACTAAAAATACATTCCTAAATGAGAAAAAAAAGACAAATAATTATATTAAAAATACTAAAGTCATATTTCTTGGTTAAAAAATACTGTATTTTGCTCCAGAGATGCATCATTTCTAGACTCTCACAGAGATGGAAACACTCTCTGCAACCAAAGGCCATGTTCTCCACATTGAGGTTGTAATGCCTCAACGACAAGCTTCCAAGCACTAGATCTAGTACAAATGGCAACCTTTACGATGTATTAACCCCTGCAAAAATGTGCATGAATTATAATCCACATAATAATTCACATTTCCTTTTTTTTCTGCCTGATTATTTTCCTCCTGTAGTGAACTGGCTCCATGTAAGATCCTTCATCTGTATAGGGAATAGGGTGCCATTTGGAACTCAGACAGATAAGCCATGTATGTACTCCAACAAGGCTACCAGTAAACACTTGAGAAGGAACGACGACAGGCAAATTGACATGCTGCTCAGGGGGGCAGAGAGGGAAATGCCTGATGAATTTGCCAATACTGCAGGAGTGATGGGCCTCGTATGGACATAAAGGACTGGACACTTTGCAGTTCGTATCGACTGTCAAGATAAAAAATAAAAACATAATGAATGACTTAGAGGAGCACTGGTTGTTAAAATTTTAGTTGTAGAGCATTATGCCAATAGTATTTTCAGGTGTGATATTTCCTTCATATCCTCAGATGTAGAATATAATTACCAGGCCAGCTGTATTACAAATCAAGGCATTGCATTTTACTGGTGAATATTTCTTAAATATTATTATTAAATTATTATTAAATTATTATTAAACTCATATTTTTAAGAGAAGAAAACAAATGTACTGTAATGTACTGACACAATATTTAATTTTTTTTTGTATTGAAAACCACTGATTTATTCCATATCATTCAACATTGTGAAAGCTCTTAGCTAGCTACAGTATATTCAAATGAACTGATAGAGGTAATGTATTAAATGACACCATAGTTGTCACGACTACTCCCGCTCAACCTTCTCTGACGCTCATTATCGCCAGTTTACTTATTATTACACACACCTGCTACCGTCGTTACGCTCACCCGCGCCTCATGACAATCACCTGGAATCCATCACCTTCTATGATTACCTCCCCTATACCTGTCACTCCCTTTGGTTCATTCCCCAGGCAGTATTACTTATGCTTCTCATGTCCAGATGCTACTCTTGTTTTTGTTTTGTTCCATATTTTTTTGTATTATTAAATTCACCCCCTGTATTTGCTTCCTGACTCCCAGCGTCTGTGTTACAATGGCGTTACGGAGTCAAGGGGTTAAGGGTTTTTTAGTGGCAGAGACAGCCGTGATGAGCGAGCAGGCTCTGGTCTAAAGTAGTGCACTATATAGGGCTCTGGTCTAAAGTAGTGCACTACATAGGGAGTAGGGTGCCATTAGGGACACAGGCCTTGGTTAAGTGAATAACTAGCTTCCCCGGGCCAGATCCAGTGCTAGCTTTGCAGCCTCCGCTCTTGGTGTTGGTGAGGTTAATATTCTCACGTCATTAGGTCTGCTGGGTCGGGCTGATGGCTTATTGAATCAGGCAGCAAATGATTTCCTAATGCTGCAGAGGACAGGGATGTGGGCTGAGGGGGGCTGAGGTCAGGACAGCTCTCTGCTTTCTGCTTTGATTAATGACCAAGGATCAGGGGAGCATCATAGGTGGCCCAAAGGTAACAATGTAAGAATGCGACACTGGATTGGTTGTTTGTAGGTAAGAATGTAAGAATGTGATGCTGAATTGGTTGTCTGTAGGTAAGAATGTGACATTGGATTGGTTCCCCAAAGGTAAGAATGTGACATTGGATTGGTTCCCCAAAGGTAAGAATGTGACATTGGATTGGTTCCCCAAAGGTAAGAATGTGACATTGGATTGGTTCCCCAAAGGTAAGAAAGTGACACTGGATTGGTTGTCTGTAGATAAGAATGTGATACTGGATCGGATTTGAAGGGAATGGGACTGACTGACTTTTTAAGATGATTTGGACCTATGCCCTACCTGGCTGGCAAACTTGCTGATAACATATTTTGTCCGGTCCTGGTAGGTTTATACTGAGAAGCGTGCCACCCCCTCTGATTTATATAATCATAAAAATTATACCCCTGACTTGCTGGATCTCATGTCTTCGGACAGTGTTACAGTCAATTTATTCAACGTGTTGAATTTATAACGTCATATCATTATTCTTAGTTACATTGTGTTACAAACGTGTTTCAGTTTCAAAACATTTCATTTTTCAGTCAACCTAGACGTAATGGTGAATAGTCACCAGCATCTGGTCACACTGAATCTGGTCAGTGATTTCAAAAGCCAGATCAGGCCTTCTGAAGGCCACTTGTAAGACTTTGACTTTTCCCCACAGAGATATTATATCTTGAATAAGCCTTGATGCCAGACATGAAAGCCATACAACCACAAGCGTAAATGTTCAACAGTGCTGTTACTATTCTTGATAAGAAATCTCCTACTGTAGCTAATAAATCTCTTTCGCAAAATGATTGAAAATGAGCCCATCTGATTGTTTAATTGGAATTAACCGGTGCCCCCAACACATTGACTCTGTACTGGTACCCCCTTTAAATAGCCTTGCTATTGTTATTTTACTGCTGCTATTTAATTATTTGTAACTTTGTTTTCAATATTTTTCTTAACTACATTGTTGGTTAAGGGCGTGTCAGTAAACATTTCACTGTAAGGTCTACACCTTCTGTATTTGCTGCAAGTGATAAATACAATACAATTTGATTTGATTTTGAATTAGGCCTCAGGGCAGATTGCTTGAGAAAAGGATGAACGTTGTGTTAACCACCTGGGTTGTCAATCTCCAGGACCCCATTATCCCTATGCTTATTAGTATCTGACTCAACACAGTCAAACGTACAGCTAGCTAACCCAGCTAGCTGACCCAGCTACCTTTGATCTCTCACCCTCTCGCTTACACAAACCCTTTCAAGCCCCCGACCGCCCAAATGTTCATCTGGTAAGATAATTAGCACTAATTAAAAAGGTTTCCAACTGCCTTGTGTGCATCCCAAACGGCACCCTATTCCCCATACAGTGCACTACTTTTGACCAGAGCTCACAGGGCTACCCTTGTGTTCATCTTGTTCACCCTCCTCCCTGTAGAAGCTATTGTCCTCACAGGTGCCTCTAGCTCCTCTCATGTGTGTTTGCCGCTTCATTCACATTCCTGTCCTCTGACTCACAGTCTCATGTTCCAAGAGATTCGTCCACCTATTGTTAAGGACACGATAAAGAGTGAGATGGCTAACTGTTGTATATAGCCCATTGAAAAGAGTTCAGACGTTCACCTCTGGTAAAGCGTTAGTCCAAGACTCACTTTGTTTTTATACCGAAGACATAAAAAAAACAAAGGTCATTATTTATTTATTGAATGTGATAGCTATGTTTAGGCTAAATAAATATGCACATTTCAACAGAAAAATAAGAACTCGTAATGAAGGAAAATAGTGAGATTGGATTCCACTATAATGACAGCCACCAAACTAGGATTTCAGACTTTCAGACTTCAATAAATGGATTGTCAGTATTTGTACATCATTAGTTGAACATGAATTAAACCGTGTTACATTAAATGAAGAAAATACGTACGTAGCTGGTTTGTACGGCTTCAGAACAAAGTGTTAATGAAACAACTCTACTTGTCAACGTTGCTTTACTGCACTGCCTTCTCAGTTGGAAGAGGATGGGGTGTTGACAACGTTGGTGGCTTTTTGAAGACAGCCGACTGTTTATCATTGGTGGTATTCGGGTCAAGGAACCGGTATATTTTTTTTATTGGTATTGAGTTGCTCTTTCTGACATGCATTGCTACAGTCGGCTAACACCATTTCCTGTTGTAAATTGGATGACACTTTTTGAGCGTTAGTGTGTTAATAACCTGGTCTCAAAATGTGTGTCGCACTGGAGAGGAGCTGTAAATTAGATTGTTTTCTATTGGGAAAAATACCAAGTAAATATATCGTAGTGCATATTTATTTAACATTGGTATGTGTTTTACCCATTTATTACATTGTACTCATACAAAATCCTTCTTGTTGTATTTGTTGTACCGCAAGCTCACCCAGACCCCAAAGCTAAAGCAAAAGATGGCTCTTCTTCTTCTCTATTATTGGAAAACAGCAAGCGAGAGAGAGAGAGAGAGAGAGAGAGAGAGAGAGAGAGAACTCAGCAAGCCTAGTCAAATTCACTTGTAATTCGCCTGTTGCTGTCAACATCATTAGCCCGTCATTTCCCAAGCCACTTCAGTCACATGTGAAGTGTTCTTTATTGTGTAATGAGCCTAGACTCTGAAAAGACTGCCACTTCAAAGGGCCCTCCTGGAAGCTGTCGCCCATGCAGCCTGCTGACACGTCAAACTGGGATTAAATGTTCCCACATAACCAGTCCTTTGTTTTCAAATAGGCCTATTGTTTATCTCCACCTCCGGGGTGACAGCCTTCAAGAGCAGGCGGAACTGGAGGAACACTGACACAAGCAATATAGATTCTAGAACAAAATCCTCATGTAGCCTACAATTGTTTTAAATATATTTTTGTTATACTTCTATGAGGTTCCCTCAGTGTGATTTCACAGCCATTGTTATTTACTGGTCATAGAAACCAATTGTACATGGTGTCTGGGTTATTTTTACTGCTCTGAATACCTTGATTGTCGAATCCCTGAGCACTCACTCTGTACACAGTTTAAGGTCAAAGCCAATTTAACAAAAGAGCATAAACTTCACTCGAGGGAGTGTTTGTACTGCAATGAACAACAGCACTAGGGTGGCAGGTAGCCTAGTGGATAGTGCGTTGGACTAGTAACCGAAATGGTTGTAAGAATGAATCACGGAGCTGACAAGGTAAAAATATGTCGTTCTGCCCCTGAACCAAGCAGTTAACCCACTGTTCGTGAGTCTCAAATTGAACCCTATTCCCTAAAAAGTGCATTACTTTTGGGAGTCCTATGGGCCCTGGTCAAAAGTAGTACACTAAATAGGTAATAGAATACCATTTGGAATGCAAGCCCCAGCTTATCTTACAGTAAGAACTACAGAATGCAGCCCCCAGCTTCCCTTACAGTAAGAACTACAGAATGCAGCCCCCAGCTTCCCTTACAGTAAGAACTACAGAATGCATCCACAGCTTCCCTTACAGTTATAACTACAGAATGCATCCCCAGCTTCCCTTACAGTAAGAACTACAGAATGCATCCCCAGCTTCCCTTACAGTAAGAACTACAGAATGCATCCACAGCTTCCCTTACAGTAAGAACTACAGAATGCATCCCCAGCTTCCCTTACAGTAAGAACTACAGAATGCAGCCCCCAGCTTCCCTTACAGTAAGAACTACAGAATGCATCCCCAGCTTCCCTTACAGTAAGAACTACAGTAAATCTTCAAACAATTTAGTCAAAGAAAGGAGAGAAAAGCAGCAGAAGCAGATGAATAAAAGCCACATCAAATTCCTGGCCCTGACCTTGGGCGCCCCCACACTGTCTGCCCTCCCTGTGTAACGAACTGCCTTTCACCATAGGCCAAGTCCCTCAGCAGAGAGTCTGCTGCTGCCCACACTTCACACCAAATGGTCACAGATTGGCCCTGATGAGCCAGGAGTGGAAACTAGAAACACAGGCAGGCCCTTTACAAGATTACCCAATATGCATCTCACTAGAGAGATAGGGAACTGAGGTGAGGGGAGAGGAAGAGAGAAAGAGAAAGAGAGAGAGACCACCCCAAGCAAACCCTGGCCACACCCTATATTGCCCCCCCCCCATATCAGACAAATGCCACTTATGCCCACCACATGCCACCACAATAAATTAATAAGGAAATTATCTCAACAGAGTAAAACGTCCTCATGTGTGCTACCTATATTCCCCCAATAGAATCTTCATACTTTAACGATGACAGCTTCTCCATCCTAGAGGGGGAGATCAACCATTTCCAGGCCCAGGGACATGTACTAGTCTGTGGTGACTTAAAAGCCAGAACTGGACAAGAACCCAGGACCCTCAGCACACAGGGGGACAAACACCTACAGTACCTGGAGGTGACAGCATTCCCTCCCCCATATGCCCCCCTAGGTACAACTACAACAGCAGCTCTGTACATAGAGGGGACTCATACAGGTAGGTACACCTATAGCTCATCACTTGGCAGTAGACTACTTTATCACTGACCTCAACAAAGAGTCTCTTAGAGTGCTCAAAGTCAGTCCACTGACACCTGTCGTGTCTTTGGCTATGCCGGATTAAGTGATATGACAATTGTTAGTAATTTGAAATGTCCTTATTCGTTTGGAACTTTTGTGAGTGTAATGTTTACTGTGCATTTTTTTTTTTTTCACTTTTGTTTATTATCTATTTCACTTGCTTTGGCAATGTAAACATGTATCCCATGCCAATAAAGCCCCTTAAATTGAAATTAAATTGAGAGAGAAAGAAAGAAAGAAAGAAAGAAAGGTGGAGAGAGAAATAGAGAAAGAGAGAGGGTTTGGGAGTTGGTTTTGAGGGATAAGAGAGCTGCAATGAATGAAGAATCACCATAGTAGGTTTAAGTTTATTTGAAAGTGAAACAAAATGGCTCAATTTGACCACTTAGCCTGCCTAGAATTGGTGGGAGTGAGATACAAGAGCAACATAGAAGAGGACAGCCAAATCAATCCCCTGGTAAGTAGACTATAAGGGCCAACAAAGCCAGATGTCCACGGATCTTAACACTTCACTAGAGAAGTCTTGGAGGCTTTCTCATTTACAGGGGCCAAGTTATCCAATATTATGCCACAATACATTCATCATACTTTCACCTGATAAAGATAAGACATCAACAGCTCTATGCAAAAAAAACAATATAAAACAATTATAATAATGTAATAAATGTGGGTTCTGCAAAATGCTCGTCATCACCATCACAGAACCATCAAAACTTCAGGCTCTTGGAGAAATGTCTCCCTTCATCATGTGACTTGGAACCCCCAAAAAACGTTAGTAATTTTTTAGGGTTTTTGTACTTTACTATTTATATTTTTGCCAACTTTCACTTTTACTTCATTACATTCCTAAAGAAAATAATTTATTTTTTATTCCATATATTTTCCCTGACACCCAAAAGAAATCATTACATTTTGAATGCTTAGCAGGACAGGAAAATGGTCCAATTCACACACCTATCAAGAGAACATCGCTGGTCATCCCTACTGCCTCTGATCTGGTGTGCATATTATGTCTGAGGTTTGGAGAGTGCCCCTGGCTATCCGTATATATACAAAAATAAAACATGTACTGACGCCGTCTGCTGTTCTTATTATAAAGAATTTGAAATGATTTACGTTTACTTTGAAACTTAATTATGTTTTACTAAATTTACATTTTGATACTTAAGTGTGTTTAAAACAAAATGCTTTTAAAATGCAAAATGCTTTTTACTCAAGTAGTATTTTACTGGGTGACTTTCACTTTTAGTCATTTTCTATTAAGGTATCTTTACTTTTACTCAAGCATGACGATTGGATACTTTTTTTCCCCACCACTACTGACACTGACCCACTTTAAAAGCGGAACGAGGTACTTGAACCCCGTCACACTGGGCGTGCAGCACTGAATAAACGAATTGACTAAAACAGTGTTTCTTCATCCCATGTGGACATGGTCTGTGTCCTAAATGGGGACCCTATTCCCTTTATAATGCACCTCTTTTGACCAGGGCTCTGTAGTAATCCACACCGGCAAAAGTAAAATACTTGTGGGTTTTGGCATGTCGTAAACTGTTCAGACAATTCATTAAATCTGAATGTAGCCTCGAATTAGCCAGTGAAGCAAGAGGTTTCAAGACTAGGCCATGAGACCATACACCAGTCACAGTTAACCATGGTCTGACACGTAGAGACGCCCTCCCTACGACTCTTAATCACTTAAATAATAAAACACATTAAGGTATTAGTACATATTGTATTGTTTTTCAAAGAAGGCTAACAACCTTTGCTAATTAAATCAAAGTTCATTGGTTGAATACACATATTTAGCAGATGTTATCGCAGGTGCAGCGAAATGCTTATGTTTCTACCTCCAACAGTGCAGTAACATCTATCAATAATAAACAATACACCCATAATCCAGAAAAAATATAACTAATTTTAGGATGAGCCATGACTAGAAAACATGACTAGAAAATATACATATGAAGTGGGTGAAACAGTATGTAAACATTATTACAGTGACCAGTGTTCCATGACTCTATGTCCATCGGCCAGCAGTCTCTAAGACGCAGGGTAGAGTACCAGCAGGTAGAATAGTGAACAGTGATTACGGTTCAGGTCAGGGTACTGGGGGAGGCTAGCGACAGTGACTATGGTTCAGGTCAGGGTACTGGGGGGAGGCTAGCGACAGTGACTATGGTTCAGGTCAGGGTACTGGGGGAGTCTAGCGACAGTGACTATGGTTCCGGTCAGGGTACTGGGGGGAGGCTAGTGACATTGACTATGGTTCAGGGCAGGGTACTGGGGGGAGGCTAGCGACAGTGACTATGGTTCAGGTCAGGGTACTGGGGGGAGGCTAGCGACATTGACTAAGGTTCAGGGCAGGGTACTGGGGGGAGGCTAGCGACAGTGACTATGGTTCAGGTCAGGGCACTTGGGGGAGGCTAGCGACAGTGACTATGGTTCAGGTCAGGGTACTTGGGGGAGGCTAGCGACATTGACTAAGGTTCAGGGCAGGGTACTGGGGGGAGGCTAGTGACATTGACTAAGGTTCAGGGCAGGGTACTGGGGGGAGGCTAGTGACTGTGACTAAGGCTCAGGGCAGGGTACTGGGGGGAAGCTAGCGACAGTGACTAAGGTTCAGGTCAGGGTACTGGAGGAAGGCTAGTGACTAAGGTTCAGGTCAGGGTTCTGGGGGGAGGCTAGCGACAGTGACTAAGGTTCAGGTCAGGGTACTGGGGGAGTCTAGCGACAGTGACTAAGGTTCAGGGCAGGGTACTGGGGGAAGGCTAGCGACATTGACTAAGGTTCAGGGCAGGGTACTGGGGGGAGGCTAGCGACAGTGACTATGGTTCAGGTCAGGGTACTTGGGGGAGGCTAGCGACAGTGACTATGGTTTAGGTCAGGGTACTGGGGGGAGGCTAGCGACATTGACTAAGGTTCAGGGCAGGGTACTGGGGGGAGGCTAGCGACAGTGACTATGGTTCAGGTCAGGGTACTGGGGGGAGGCTAGCGACAGTGACTATGGTTCAGGTCAGGTTACTTGGGAGAGGCTAGCGACATTGACTAAGGTTCAGGGCAGGGTACTGGGGGGAGGCTAGCGACAGTGACTATGGTTCAGGTCAGGGTACTGGGGGGAGGCTAGCGACAGTGACTATGGTTCAGGTCAGGGTACTTGGGGGAGGCTAGTGACATTGACTAAGGTTCAGGGCAGGGTACTGGGGGGAGGCTAGTGACATTGACTAAGGTTCAGGGCAGGGTACTGGGGGGAAGCTAGTGACAGTGACTAAGGTTCAGGGCAGGGTACTGGGGGGAGGCTAGTGACATTGACTAAGGTTCAGGGCAGGGTACTGGGGGGAGGCTAGCGACAGTGACTATGGTTCAGGTCAGGGTACTGGGGGGAGTCTAGCGACAGTGACTAAGGTTCAGGTCAGGGTACTGGAGGGAGGCTAGCGACTGTGACTAAGGTTCAGGGCAGGGTACTGGGGGGAGTCTAGCGACATTGACTAAGGTTCAGGGCAGGGTACTGGGGGGAGGCTAGTGACATTGACTAAGGTTCAGGGCAGGGTATTGGGGGGAGTCTAGCGACAGTGACTAAGGTTCAGGTCAGGGTACTGGAGGGATGCTAGCGACTGTGACTAAGGTTCAGGGCAGGGTATTGGGGGGAGGCTAGTGACAGTGACTAAGGTTCAGGTCAGGGTATTGGGGGGAGGCTAGTGACAGTGACAGATTCCAAAATCATGGCAATTAATATTGAGTTGGTCCCCTCTTTGCTGCTATAACAGCTGCATCTCAGTGCTAGAGGCGTCACTACAGACAACCTGGTTCGAATCCAGACTTTATCACAACCGGCTTTGATTGGGAGTCCCATAGGGCGGCGAACAATTGGCCCAGCGTCGTCCAGGTTTGGCCGGTGTAGGCCGTCATTGTAAATAAGAATTTGTTATTAACTGACCTGCCAAGTTAAACAAAGGTTAAATAAAAAATTAAAAATTAAAGCCAAACCCCGGTTCGTCCGTCTGACTGCCAGATGGTGATTTTCTTCACAATAACAGCACTTACAGTTGACCGGAGCGTCTCTAGCAAGGCAGAAATTAGATAAAAAGGTGTAATGGTGGCATCCAGCAGCATCCAGCACCGTCCGCAACCGCAGAGCTAACCCAGCAGCATACCACCCTGCATCCCAATGCTGGCTTGCTTCTGAAGCTAAGCAGGGTTGGTCCTGGTCAGTCACTGGATGGGAGACCAGATGCTGCTGGGAGTGGTTTATCACTCCAAGCAGGCTGTCATGTGCCTTTTAGCTGAGGAATGGCTTCCGTCTGGCCACTCTACCATTAAGGCCTGATTGGTGGAGTGCTGCAGAGATAGTTGTCCTTCTGGAAGGTTCTCCCATCTGCACAGGGGAACTGGAGCTCTGTCAGTGTGACTATTGGGTTCTTGGTCACCTCCCTGACCAATGCCCTTCTCAACAGATTGCTCAGTTTGGCTGGGCGGCCAGCTCTAGGACGAGTCTTGGTAGTTCCAAAGAATGAGAATGATGGAGGCCACTGTGTTCTTGGGGACCTTGAATGCTGCAGAAATGTTTTGGTACCCTTCCCCAGATCTGTGCCTCGACATAATCCTGTCTCGGAACTCTAAGGACAAATTCCACCTCATGGCTTGGTTATTGCTCTGACATGCACTGTCAACTGCGAAATCGTATATAGACAGATGTGTGTCTTTCCAAATCATGTTCAATCAATTGAATTGACCAGAGGTGGACTCTAATCAAGTTGTAGATACATCTCAATGATGATCAATGGAGACAGGATGCAAGCTCAATTCCGAGTCTCATAGCAAGGTCTGAAAGTCCTTCCTTTTTCTCTCTATGTAGGACTGTGACTGAAGCCGTGATTTAATTAGTGCATACTTTAATTACTCAATATCTTAAATCAGAGCCTTTGAATTTAATTGAACTTTTTTCATGCTCCGTGTGCCCTGGCTAAACAATTTGTAAAGAAAAGATTTAATAAACAACATTGATTATTATTCTGCATTGATTATAATATCGTTAAGGATGGCTCAGTCCCTGGAGTTTCCTAGCCCTGTAAAAGAACAGATTGTAAAACATTACTCACAATAACACATATGTTATAATCGCAGATAACTTACTTAAAATTCAATCTACTTTGGCATCATTATCATGTATCAATGTAATGAATGGCTCATTCAGAGTATGGTAATTATAATTTGATAAATCATCAGCAGAAAATGAACTGGATGCCAAAACATTCATTGGAAAGGGGTGTTGAATCGAGGATGATTGTGGTGATGAATTGCGTTAATCGTGCACAGTATGAATCCAGTGAAATGGCTAAGCAGCCCAAGATGGATGGGGCACAGAAGCTGCAAGGTCAGAACACAACACAGAGAGAGAGAGAGAGAGAGAGAGCTGAGCCCAGGGAAGCAGAGAGAGGGAAGGAGATTGGGAGGAACAAAAAGGCTGTGCACAATTTTTACGAGACTAATTTTTCTTCCTGGCTTTGGTTTTGTACACCCTGGACTCTGCCTTGATGATATTGTTCCATCAGTGGGTTTTAGAAACTTATTTTAAGGACAGTTTTTAATTTTACCCCTTAGTACGTACCAAAGCTTCCTCCAACCCCCATGTGATAATTGTGATTCCCTTGTGGATGTCCCCATCCCCACGTGTGTCTGGTGTGAGAGGTCAAACCTCCACCAACCAGATGGAAGCAGAATGTTCATCATGGAACACTGTCACCTGGCAACCCATTCCATCCACTATAAAAAGGTCCTCTCTCTTTTCAGAATGTACCATGGGGTTCCCACTGGTTTACAACAACAATCCCACCCAAAAGTAAGGCACCATAATAGGGAATAGGGTGACATTTGGTACACAGCCCAAGAGCGAAGAGGAAGGGTGTTTCTGACACTTGGCTGCCTCATTCATCAATCCCCTTCATTCGTAGGCCCCCCCGTCTAACGATGAAAATGAAAACATTTCAAAATACAGAGTGCCAGGCAGACGCTCATTCCAGCAGTCAATCAATCAATCAAATGTATTTATAAAGCCCTTTTTACATCAGCAGAAACCAAGCCTAAAACCCCCCAAACAGCAAGCAATGCAGTCATCCATCATGCGGCAATTGCCAGTCAGGCTTCCCAGCAGCCAGCCGGACGGACGTAGCATAGACGTACATTCCACTGACCTAATCTGTGATGCCTTTACTGGGCTGGGTGCCACCTGCTGGATAATTCTTAAAGGATCCCTTGATTAGTGATAGTTATACAGAAGTAGAGTCTGGGTCTTTGTACCAAATGGCACCCTAGTCCTACTATAGTACACTACATTTGACCATGGCCCAGTTCAAAAGTAGTGCACTACAAAGGGAGTAGGGTGCCATTTGGGAGGCGGAGGGAGTCTGGGGGAAGACTGAGGCCTATCTGTTATAGAGCGGAACCAAGGTATCCAACCTCTCCAACTATCCATCCACAGTCACTAGCATATGCATGTTTGATCACAAACCCAGTTGGTGATATTCGATTTCGACAGTACATAATGAGGATTTCAAGATTACGTCAATGAAATACAATCAAAAAATGTTATGCTAAATCAACTGATGTATCATTTCGTTTGTCCTCATAAAATTATAACATTTGGCCAGGAAATATATTGCACCACACGTCCAATCCACAAACTGCACATAAAACGCCATACCAACTGAAACAACAGAAGTAAATACATTACCAACTGAAACAACAACAGTAAATACATTACCAACTGAAACAACAACAGTAAATACATTACCAACTGAAACAGCAGTAAATACATTACCAACTGAAACAACAGCAGTAAATACATTACCAACTGAAACAACAGCAGTAAATACATTACCAACTGAAACAACAGCAGTAAATACATTACCAACTGAAACAACAGCAGTAAATACATTACCAACTGAAACAACAACAGTAAATACATTACCAACTGAAACAACAGCAGTAAATACATTACCAACTGAAACAACAACAGTAAATACATTACCAACTGAAACAACAACAGTAAATACATTACCAACTGAAACAGCAGTAAATACATTACCAACTGAAACAACAACAGTAAATACATTACCAACTGAAACAACAGCAGTAAATACATTACCAACTGAAACAACAGCAGTAAATACATTACCAACTGAAACAACAACAGTAAATACATTACCAACTGAAACAGCAGTAAATACATGACCAACTGAAACAACAACAGTAAATACATTACCAACTGAAACAACAGCAGTAAATACATTACCAACTGAAACAACAGCAGTAAATACATTACCAACTGAAACAACAGCAGTAAATACATTACCAACTGAAACAACAGCAGTAAATACATTACCAACTGAAACAACAGCAGTAAATACATTACCAACTGAAACAACAGTAAAGACATTACCAACTGAAACAACAACAGTAAATACATTACCAATTGAAACAACAGCAGTAAATACATTACCAACTGAAACAACAACAGTACATACATTACCAACTGAAACAACAGCAAAAGAGATCCCAAAAGCCCCCAAAAGAGATATTTTCCATCGTAAATCCCTCTGTTACTGACTTCTCTATGGACCTTGCTTCCATCCCACTGAAGTCCCAGAACTAACTTGTGTTTCATGTAGGTACATTATATCTGCACAAATCCCCTCTCTGACTGACTTCTTCAGTATTCTCTCCCCTCCCACTGTGGCGTCAGTAGGCTAGGTTCAGCTAGGTTACCTTACCTGGCTGAGATAGCTAGCTCAGACAGTCCCAGTTCAACCCAGTTGAGTCCCCCTGTTACTGACTTCTCTAAGGACCTTGCTCTCCCATCCCACCGAAGTCCCAGAATAGTCAACTTGTGTTTTATGTAGGTATATCTGCTGAGTGTTAGTTAGCATACAGGAGGACAGGACTGGGACTACATCCCAAATAGCACCCTATTCCCTGTATAGTGCACTACTTTTGACCGAATGTCATTTGGGATCCATTCAGGGGCTGAGTCCTCTGCTCTGCGACCCCAGCGCCGGCAATTATAGAGAGATAATTCCCTAAACCCCACAGCTGAGTTTGTTTCTGGCAGTTTGTTTCTGGCTCCCTAACCCGGACGACGCTAGGCTAATTGTACGCCGCCCTACGGTCGGCTGCGACAGAGCCTGGGCTCTGGTAGCACAGCTAACACTGTGATGCAGTGCCTTAGACCACTGCGCCACCCGGGAGGCCCTGATTGCATCCCATTTGACACAATTTTCATATAATGGCAACAACTTTTGACCGGTCCAACATGGTGCACTAAATATGGTATAGGGTTCCATCTGGGACCTACCCAATAACATTTCTAAAACATCCTCATACTACATGTCAATCTGCCAGATGCAAGGTAGAAGTCAAACGCAACTTAGAAATGTTCAACAGAGAAATAATGAGGTAGGGGGGGGGGATAACTTTTTAATCTCAACAGACAGGGAGGGATGTTTTGTCCCAAATGGTGGTGTACTTTAGTGCACTTCTGATCATAATGGTTCACAATAGCACAACTGTATGATTCCTCTCTACTTGTTGACAGCCACAGGAGCTGGTCGGGGTGTTTGTGAGCAGGAGTACTGAAAGATGCTCAGGCATGATTGCTGTGCCAGAGGTTTTCAAGAAAGTGTTGAGAGTTATTGGTGGACCACATTTTTTCTTTCTTACCTTCAACAGGACATTCCACCAACCCAGCGCATTGATAACTAACAGTTTTTCCATAATATATCACACATTGTTTCTATAGTATATCACAACATTGTTTCTATAGTATATCACACATTGTTTCCATAGTATATCACACATTGTTTCCATAGCATATCACACATTGTTTCCATAATATATCACATTGTTTCTATAGTATATCACATTGTTTCTATAGTATATCACACATTGTTTCTATAATATATCACACATTGTTTCTATAGTATATCACACATTGTTTCTATAATATATCACATTGTTTCTATAGTATATCACACATTGTTTCCATAATATATCACATTGTTTCTATAGTATATCACATTGTTTCCATAGTATATCACACATTGTTTCTATAATATATCACACATTGTTTCCATAATATATCACATTGTTTCTATAGTATATCACATTGTTTCCATAGTATATCACACATTGTTTCTATAGTATATCACATTGTTTCCATAGTATATCACATTGTTTCTATAGTATATCACACATTGTTTCTATAGTATATCACATTGTTTCCATAGTATATCACATTGTTTCTATAGTATATCACATTGTTTCCAAAATATATCACATTGTTTCCATAATATATCACACATTGTTTCTATAATATATCACATTGTTTCCATAGTATATCACATTGTTTCTATAATATATCACATTGTTTCCATAGTATATCACACATTGTTTCCATAGTATATCACATTGTTTCTATAATATATCACATTGTTTCTATAGTATATCACACATTGTTTCTATAATATATCACACATTGTTTCTATAATATATCACGTTGTTTCTATAATATATCACACATTGTTTCTATAGTATATCACACATTGTTTCTATAATATATCACACATTGTTTCCATAGTATATCACACATTGTTTCCATAGTATATCACACATTGTTTCTATAATATATCACATTGTTTCTATAATATATCACACATTGTTTCTATAGTATATCACACATTGTTTCTATAATATATCACACATTGTTTCTATAATATATCACACATTGTTTCCATAATATATCACACATTGTTTCTATAGTATACCACATTGTTTCTATAATATATCACATTGTTTCTATAATATATCACATTGTTTCTATAATATATCACATTGTTTCTATAATATATCACACATTGTTTCTAAAATATATCACACATTGTTTCTATAATATATCACACATTGTTTCCATAGTATATCACATTGTTTCCATAGTATATCACATTGTTTCTATAGTATACGACATTGTTTCCATAATATATCACATTGTTTCTATAATATATCACACATTGTTTCTAAAATATAACACACATTGTTTCTATAATATATCACACATTGTTTCCATAGTATATCACATTGTTTCCATAGTATATCACATTGTTTCCATAGTATATCACATTGTTTCTATAGTATATCACACATTGTTTCCATAGTATATCACATTGTTTCCATAGTATATCACATTGTTTCCATAGTATATCACATTGTTTCCATAGTATATCACATTGTTTCTATAGTATACGACATTGTTTCCATAATATATCACATTGTTTCTATAATATATCACACATTGTTTCTAAAATATATCACACATTGTTTCTATAATATATCACACATTGTTTCTATAATATATCACACATTGTTTCCATAATATATCACATTGTTTTCATAGTATATCACATTGTTTCTATAGTATATCACATTGTTTTCATAGTATATCACACATTGTTTCCATAGTATATCACACATTGTTTCCATAGTATATCACACATTGTTTCTATAGTATATCACACATTGTTTCCATAATATATCACACATTGTTTCTATAGTATATCACACATTGTTTCCATAATATATCACACATTGTTTCTATAGTATATCACATTGTTTCTATAGTATATGACACATTGTGAAGCCTACATGTCACACTTCACAAGTACAGTAGGGTAAACATACCCATTAATCCTCCTCCCATGTCTGGATTGAAAATAAAAATACATCATTTAGGTCGTATTTTCACATGGTATCAAATGACTGAAACTAAGAAAATGCAAAAACTTCTCTCAATAGCAAATGTGCAACAATGGTTTACTGTGGCCATTATCATCTAATAATTGGATAAACAATTTCCTTTTCTCAAATACAAATTACAATCAGAATACATGCAACAACTTGAAGTTGCATCATCCGCAAGCAGCAAATATACTCTCTTGTAATCTTCAAGCCCTGGTTTGTCTGTGTGACTCTAATGCTCAATGTTCTTCCTATTTTGTTAACTATCTGCAATTATCTCCCTGTCAAAAGTGACAGATTCTCCCCATATCCTGCCTGGCAGTTCCATCAGCCAGAGACCAGGCTCATGTGATGGAGACCAAATCACCGCCATAGCTCTGAGGCCTGACAGACAATGTGGTGCCTTGAAAAAGCTACACCCAGGAAGAAAAAAACACCCTCCTCTCCTCCTCTCCTCCAGTCCAGTCCTCACCTCCACCCCTTCTCCTCCGCTCCTCTCCTTCTCCTCTCCTCTAGTCCAGTCCTCCCCTCCTCCCCTTCTCCTCTCCTTCTCCTCTCCTCCACTCCTCTCCTCTCCCCCCCCCCCCCCCGCTCCTCCTCCTCCTCTCCTTGTGAGAAGAGTTCAAATACAGCAGATTCTATATGGGCTTCATCCTAAATGGCACCCTATTCTCTATATAGACTAGTTCAAATGTAGTGCACTATATAGGGAATAGGGTGCCATTTGGGACAAAGTAGTGCACTATATAGGGAATAGGGTGCCATTTGGGACAAAGTAGTGCACTATATAGGGAATAGGGCTCTGGTCTAAAGTAGTGCACTATATAGAGAATAGGGCTCTGGTCTAAAGTAGTGCACTATATAGGGAATAGGGTGCCATTTGGGATGCAGCTGTGGTCTGTTTCCAAAATATGAGAATTATTAATCGACTCTGCAGAGGGGCCGTTTAATCTTGCGCCAAGTCGCAGTCATCGTTTTACCTTGGGCTGGTTTCTCCTTACAGATGGGCCCAGAAAAACAGGAACTATGCTTTACCGTTCCTACACTGCAGAGACAAAGGGAGTCTCTGCTACAGCCGTGTCAGTGAGATAATAACCTGATTAATTTGACTGTTTTTTTTCTATCAGAGGAAATACAACGAGATTATGAGAGAAGAGATCGGACACACAAGCATGTTATAGCACTACATTGCTTTGGTCCAGTGATAATTCTAATATTTTTTAAAATTATGTTCAAAGACCCACACATCCTGTATGAATGCTATACTTTATTGCATCAACAAGTGCGTCATGGTGGTCCATGAACAACGATCAGAAAAGCGGTACAGTCTAGACCTACGGTAATGCCAGGTGCATACTCTTATCACAAATACTCCTTAATAAATCCTGACCAATGTGTACGACTAAACAGATACATTTGGGTATCGAGTATCCACTAAACATGTCATTGTTTTCCACTTCCCTCAACCCAACCTCCTCCCAGTCCATTTCCACCAGATAAATACTATGCATGTTTTTTACAGCACCATGCTAGTTTGGTACAGAGACGACAGATAGCACACCTCCTCTGAAATGTGCATCATCTGCTCCCACACGGGAGTCACAAGTCAAGTCCCAAAGCCAGAATGAGAAGTCAATCAGAGGGACATGATAGGGCAGTACATGAGCCCTCTCGGCTCTTTGATCTCGACTGAAGTGATTGGCTACCCCAGCTGAACAAGCTACCTGATAGGTTAGTTTATCTATGCCAAGCAAAAAGCTAGGCTATAATCACCCTGGGTGTTTTTTGTTATTGTTGTCTGTATCTATCTATTCGGCCTGAAACTTTCAGAGAGTGTTTGGCTGTGAAAAGGACTTTGTCAACTCCTTTGCAATTTCCTTCCATTCTACTTTAGCAGTAGAAAACTAAGAACATTAGTTTTAATGTGACTTGCCAGGCCTAAATGAAAAGATAGTTAACTCTAATGGCCCTACAATTAATGAAAAGAGAGCTAACTAATGACATTACAATTAATTGCCCAAATAGACAGACATCCATCGACTTTATTACTTGATAATGGATTATACCATTAAGGCAGCCAGGGTCACCTTGTGTATCAGACACAATGGCTAATATACTGGAATAAGATAGAGATAAGCCTGCTAAAACGGATGAGAAGATTCCTCATCCGCCATGCAGAGGCAAGTTCTCCCAGGGATGTAGTGTGTGTGTGTGTGTGTGTGTGTGTGTGTGTGTGTGTGTGTGTCGTACGTGTGTGCGTGTGTATGTGTGTGTGTGTGTGTGTGTGTGTGTGTGTGTGTGTATGTGTGTGTGTGCGTGTGTATGTGTGTGTGTGTGTGTGTGTGTGTGTGTGTGTGTATGTGTGTGTGTATGTGTGTGTGTGTGTGTGTATGTGTGTGTGTGTATGTGTGTGTGTGTGTGTGTGTGTGTGTGTGTGTGTGTGTGTGTGTGTGTGTGTGTGTGTATGCGTGTGCGTGCATGCGTACGTGCGTGTTTGGAAAGCCTTAACAGATCCCAGCCCATCAAGGAGCAGATTCACAGCTCTTTCCTGCAGTCAAATGACCAAATCGCCATCTAGTGGCCTCATGGGTGGAAAATCTGATGTTTCTATGTCAAACAGTTTTGTTATATTTCAGTCTTCTGTGATGTACACAAAGTGTAATATCGTGACGCAAACTCTGACATGGTACAACTGTCTTAGTTTTTGTAAGCCTATAACCATGTGTGTGAAAGGTGTACTTTTGTTTCAACATAGATTTACCTAAGACTTCCAATAAACACTGTGTGACCCTAGTTTAGCCCACTGCCGTAAAAGGTTCATCATTAGATGAAGGGGGTCAGGAGACACTGGGGCCACAGTGTCTCCTGACCCCTCCTGTCTCAGCCTCCAGTATTTATGCTGCAGTATTTTGTGTCGGGGGCTAGGGTCAGTTTGTTATATCTGGAGTACTTCTCCTGTCCTATCCGGTGTCCTGTGTGAATTTAAGTATGCTCTCTCTAATTCTCTCTCTCTCTCGGAGGATCTTGAGCCCTAGGACCATGCCTCAGGACTACCGGGCATGACTCCTTGCTGTCCCCAATCCACCTGGCCGTGCTGCTGCTCCAGTTTCAACTGTTCTGCCTGTGATTATTATTATTTGACCATGCTGGTCATTTATGAACATTTGAACATCTTGGCCATGTTCTGTTATAATCTCCACCCGGCACAGCCAGAAGAGGACTGGCCACCACGCATAGCCTGCTTCCTCTCTAGGTTTCTTCCTAGGTTTTGGCCTTTTCTAGGGAGTTTTTCCTAGCCACCGTGCTTCTACACCTGCATTGCTTGCTGTTTGGGGTTTTAGGCTGGGTTTCTGTAGAGCACTTTGAGATATCAGCTGATGTACGAAGGGCTATATAAATACATTTGATTTGATTTAGAGCTACATTCTAATCTTGGAGCCAAAAGCTCATCACTAAAATGTTCACCATTTTCTTACTGTATATGAGCGATTCACGTGTCTCTGCATATTGAAGCGTAATGTTGTGATGCGTTCTTGGTTGAGTAAGCCCACATCCAACTCACTTCAAAATATCACATTCAGAACGACAATGTCAACATTCAACTGTACCTCTGGTATTTGGTATTTTATTATGGATCCCCATTAGCTGTTGCAAAAGCAGCAGCTACTCTTTCTGGGGTCCACACAAAACAGGAAACAGGAAACAATACAGAACATCATTAGACAAGAATAGCGCAACGGTAGAACTACATACACTTTCCATACTGTGAATGTGTGTCACGGTTTTCTTCCTCCTCTTCCTCTGAAGAGGTGAAACAGGGATCGGACCAATACGCCGTGTGGTAAGTGTCCATGGTTTTAATAGGAAACCTCAAACATGAACACAACTACAAAACAAGAACCGTGAAAACCGAAACAGCCCTATCTGGTGCAGTAAACACAAAGACAGGAAACAATCACCCACAAAATACCCAAAGAATATGGCTGCCTAAATATGGCTCCCAATCAGAAACAACGATAAACACCTGCCTCTGATTGAGAACCAATCTAGGCAACCATAGACTTACCTAGACAACTAAACTGAACACAACCCCATCAATCTACAAAAACCCCTAGACAAGACAAAGCACATAAATCACCCATATCACACCCTGGCCTAACCAAAATAATAAAGTAAACAAAGATAACTAAGGCCAGGGCGTGACAATGTGTTCCTTGGAAAAAAGGGTTGAGAGAATTGAAAGCTAGATAGAATAAAAACAACTTTGTCCAACCACCACGTCCCAATCCTAAAAGTGTGTCGATATCCCAAAGGGCACCCTACTCCCTATATAGTGCACTACTTTTGAGCTATGGGGTCATTTGAGAGGCAGCCTTTGTATTATGGGCCCCACAATAGTATGGTTGATGATCAATGTTAAATTCAAATCTCCCTACCAGATCAGATCAGATCTAAGCCAATATGACACCAATGTTGATGAAACTCTGCACATGTCGCCATGATCCGTTCGACCGTCATTGAGAGCCACATATCCACATACCAGATTTTTTTACAGGGTCGTTAGGATTTAGGTTTATTGCCACCACTTAGCTCAAATTCTAGACATCAGATTAAAACTAGACTACTGTCCATAAGGTGACCATTAGACTTAGTTCCATTTGGACTAAAGAAGTTTGTAGGCGCAACAGTTTTTAAAATTTTTAATAAATGAATAATTTATTACTCTCACGTGCCTATTGACATTCAGTGTTGTGTTACCTTTGTGTGGCATTTTTTGACAACGCTAACTTATTTTTCAGCTGAATCTCAAGAGTTCTAAAACCAGGTCCAGCAACTTGGTTGCCGCGCAACAGCAGCACCGCTTGTAGATAGCTGGAAGCTAGCAGCAGCTATATAGCTAGCTAACACCAGTCGGCTAAGAGGCAAGCTAAGAACGCAAAAGAAGTTAGCCATATTTTACTAGTGAAGGTTTTTGTACCTGTAACCAGCCCAGTAACCACCCCACAGACCCAGTCCATGTCTGTCTCTACCTATGCCACCATATTCCTTTTCCCCTTACTCTCTCTGCGAATGGCTGAGCAGGCCTGACAGGCGGATTCAGTTTCGTCTGGATGTATTTAAATGCACTTTCCTGCTCTGACAGCCAGCCTTTTCTGTTCTGTTCTGCCAGCCACTTTCTAGCTCCAGCCCGCATCCCAAATGGTAACCTTATCCCTATATAGTGCACTACTTTTGATCAGAGGGCCCTGGTCAAAAGTAGTGGACTATATCGGGAAAAGGTTGCCATTTGGGTCACAACCCCAGTCTTCACAATACTCTGGGCAGCCACTACGTTGACAGACCCCTGTCACTACCCATCATCCTCTGCTCCTGCTCTGCTCTACACTAGATCCCGCTTACCCGCCTCTAAGCACGCAGACCCACTTTCACAATTATTTATTTTGACAAGCCATCCATCAGCTTTAACTTTAAAGCACTTTCTACTGATATCCATTGTTACACTTCTGTGCCGTCTTTTCACGCAGCCAGCCAGCCAGGCAGCCAGCCAGCCAGGCAGCCAGGCAGCCAGGCAGCCAGGCAGTCCAGTCTCACTCCGTGAGAGGATATGTGAGAGAATATGATACCACATTTTCAAACTAGCGAACCGTGTAAATCTACTTTGCTATTTTTTTTTTTTCAATTTTTATACGTTTCCATTTTACGGGGTGAATTATGCATATTTGTTGGGAATAATATGCCCTTGTCCAATCCGATTAGTGTGCCCTAAATTGCGCTGTCAAAAAAGGGTTCTAATTTGTCAGTTATTGGAGGGGCGTGGACTCAAGTCAAGCTGAAATGAGCATCTCAACTGTTAAAAAGTGTCTACTGCATGCTGTAATTTGAGGAATTTAAAATTGCAGTAAATATTGATGAGATATTATCTTCTTAATGCTGGATAATGACAGAGCCATCAAACTTTGTGTGATTTGAAAATTCTAAATATTGTCGCTGAGGAAAGTCGTGATCAAATCAACACAATTGTGTGTAATCTGGTCCTTGATGACTCGGTGCTTGCAACACCAAGGATAGAATGTTCGATTCCTGGGGCCTCCCACATGTAAAATAAATGAATGCTTGCATGACTGTAAGTCACAATGAATGAAAGTGTCTGCTAAATGGCATATCTTATTATAGACAGAACCCCTCCAGTCAGTGATTAACTATACCCTATACCCCTCCAGGTTCAAAAGTACTGGGCAGATGGTCAGTGATTAACTCTACCCTGTACCCCTCCAGTTAGTGATTAACTATACCAATCCAGTCAGTGATTAACTACACCCTGTACCTCTCCAGTCAGTGATTAACTATACCCTGTACCCCTCCAGTTAGTGATTAACTATACCAATCCAGTCAGTGATTAACTATACCCTGTACCCCTCCAGTCAGTGATTAACTATACCAATCCAGTCAGTGATTAACTATACCAATCCAGTCAGTGATGAACTATACCCTGTACCCCTCCAGTCAGTGATTAACTATACCAATCCAGTCAGTGATTAACTATACCCTATACCCCTCCAGTCAGTGATTAACTCTACCAATCCAGTCAGTGATTAACTATACCAATCCAGTCAGTGATTAACTATACCCTGTACCCCTCCAGTCAGTGATTAACTATACCCTATACCCCTCCAGGTTCAAAAGTACTGGGCAGATGTTCAGTGATTAACTCTACCCTGTACCCCTCAAGTCAGTGATTAACTATACCCTGTACCCCTCCAGTTAGTGATTAACTATACCAATCCAGTCAGTGATTAACTATACCCTGTACCCCTCCAGTCAGTGATTAACTATACCAATCCAGTCAGTGATTAACTATACCCTGTACCCCTCCAGTCAGTGATTAACTATACCCTGTACCTCTCCAGTCAGTGATTAACTATACCAATCCAGTCAGTGATTAACTATACCAATCCAGTCAGTGATTAACTATACCCTATACCCCTCCAGTCAGTGATTAACTCTACCAATCCAGTCAGTGATTAACTATACCAATCCAGTCAGTGATTAACTATACCCTGTACCCATCCAGTCAGTGATTAACTATACCCTATACCCCTCCAGTCAGTGATGAACTATACCCCTCCAGTCAGTGATTAACTATACCCCTCCAGACAGTGATTAACTATACCCCTCCAGACAGTAATTAACTATACCCCTCCAGCCAGTGATTAACTGTACCGCTCCAGTCAGTGATTAACTACACCCTGTACCCCTCCAGTCAGTGATTAACTATACCCTATACCCCTCCAGTCAGTGATTAACTACACCCTATACCCCTCCAGTCAGTGATTAACTGTACCCCTCCAGTCAGTGATTAACTATACCCCTCCAGCCAGTGATTAACTGTACCCCTCCAGTCAGTGATTAACTACACCCTGTACCCCTCCAGTCAGTGATTAACTATACCCTATACCCCTGCAGTCAGTGATTAACTATACCCTCTACCCCTCCAGACAGTGATTAACCCTACCCCTCCAGACAGTGATTAACTATACCCCTCCAGATAGTGATTAACTGTACCACCCCAGCCAGTGATTAACTATACCCTAAACACCTCCAGTCAGTGATTAACTACACCCTGTACCCCTCCAGTCAGTGATTAACTATACCCTATACCCCTGCAGTCAGTGATTAACTATACCCTCTACCCCTCCAGTCAGTGATTAACTCTACCCCTCCAGTCAGTGATTAACTATACCCCTCCAGACAGTGATTAACTCTACCCCTCCAGTAAGTCATTAACTATACCCCTCCAGACAGTGAATAACTCTACCCCTCCAGACAGTGATTAACTATACCCCTCCAGACTGTGATTAACTATACCCCTCCAGACAGTGATTAACTAAACCCTGTACCCCTCCAGTCAGTGATTAACCAACTATACCCTATACCCCTGCAGTCAGTGATTAACTATACCCTCTACCCCTCCAGTCAGTGATTAACTCTACCCCTCCAGTCAGTGATTAACTATACCCCTCCAGCCAATGATTAACTATACCCCTCCAGCCAATGATTAACTACACCCCTCCAGTCAGTGATTAACTATACCCTGTACCCCTCCAGTCAGTGATTAACTCTACCCCTCCAGTCAGTGATGAACTATACCCCTCCAGCCAGTGATTAACTATACCCCTCCAGACAGTGATTAACTATACCCCTCCAGCCATTGATTAACTATACCCTGTACCCCTCCAGTCAGTGATTAACTCTGCCCCTCCAGTCAGTGATGAACTATACCCCTCCAGTCAGTGATTAACTATACCCCTCCAGTCGGTGATTAACTCTACCCCTCCAGTCAGTGATTAACTATACCCCTCCAGTTAGTGATGAACTATACCCCTCCAGGCAGTGATTAACTCTACCCCTCCAGTCAGTGATTAACTCTACCCCTCCAGTCAGTGATTAACTCTACCCCTCCAGTCAGTGATTAACTATACCCCTCCAGTCAGTGATTAACTATACCCCTCCAGTCAGTGATTAACTCTACCCCTCCAGCCAGTGATTAACTATTCCCTGTACCCCTCCAGTCAGTGATTAACTCCGCCCCTCCAGCCAGTGATTAACTATACCCCTCCAGTCAGTGATTAACTCTACCCCTCCAGTCAGTGATTAACTATACCCCTCCATTCAGTGACTAACTCTACCCCTCCAGTCAGTGATTACCTATAACCCTCCAGTCAGTGATTAACTATACCCTATACCCCTCCAGGCAGTGATTAACTATACCCCTCCAGTCAGTGATTAACTATACCCCTCCAGTCAGTGATTAACTATACCCTATACCCCTCCAGGCAGTGATTAACTATACCCTATACCCCTCCAGTCAGTGATTAACTATACCCCTCCAGTCAGTGATTAACTATACCCTATACCCCTCCAGGCAGTGATTAACTCTACCCCTCCAGTCAGTGATTAACTATACCCCTCCAGTCAGTGATTAACTATACCCCTCCAGTCAGTGATTAACTCTGCCCCTCCAGCCAGGGGTCAGTCTTTGCAACACTGATTGTGGGGCCATAGCTGTCTAGGTCCTGGAGGTCTTTCTCTTTAGGTCATAATAGCAAATGTCACACAAGCATGCTGTTGCCCCCTCGAGTCCTCCAGATGATGCTCCCACCTCCCTGCCCTGCTCTCGTCATTATCTGAGATTTTAATTAGTGTTCCTTGAGGCACAAGACAGATTCTGCATCAGGACGCATTTTAAGAGCTGTCAGTCTAATTACAGAGGCTAGGCCCAGATGGATTCTCTCTCTCTCTCTCTCTCTCTCTCTCTCTCGCTCTCTCTCTCTCTCTCTCTCTCTGTCTCTCTGTCTCTCTGTCTCTCTGTCTCTGTCACTCTCTCTTGATCGTGATGACCCCAGCCGGCCGGTCGCGAGTCACAAGGTACCCCAGTGGTTCTGAGTATCCACAGGGCTCAAAATGACAATAATTTCCACGTGAGAACAGAGAGGGAAAGGTTTATGTTGCAAGAGTTAAAATAAATTATCGGATTAAATATTCTATCAAAACACTATTTTTAGCTTTACCCAACAGCAGCAGCAGCAACAAAAGTCTGAACATATGGTTATGAATGACACAGATGGTTCCAGAGTATGTTGATTTACCTCCTCTATCATTTGATTATTAAGATGTACAACAATTAATCAGGTAATCAGACATAATGAGAAGATCCCCTATTCAGCATAGTCAGTCCCTCTCTCTGCTTCTCCCCATCTGCCTATATTTTTAACCCCCCCTCTCTCTCTCTCTCTAACCCCCATACGCCTCTCTTTCTAACTTTGTACCCCCCCCCCTCTCTCTCGGGGTTAACTTCTGTGTGTGTGTGTGTGTGTGTGTGTGTGTGTGTGTGTGTGTGTGCGTGCGTGCGTGCGTGCGTGTGCCTGTGCATGTGTTAGCTAGCTGCCTTGGCAATATGTCAGCATTTGTCATCCAGATGAAACGAATGCGTTATTAGTAAATCAAAGTGACCCCAAGTGGCTGAAGCCAAACAGATGCAACACCTGGACATGGACATACTTAGAGTAATGGGATGCCATGAATTTACAATGGAAGAACCACCAGATTTAATAACGGCACGCCATTCCCAGCTGTGACTGATGCTATATCATTTCCCTTTAATATAGCTAGGACAGTATAGGGAATACCAAATATGATATTATATGTTTCCATCAATCTAATTTAAATGCCTTTGATTCATATATCTTAATAATCATAGAATATGTGCTATATAGAATCAAACAGGGTTAAAACACTATCTTGTTTCATATACAGCCCCTCAAAAAGACAACGTTTTTTTCTGTGGTGTTTATTTAGTCTTGGTTCACCTTCCATCCCTAAGCAGTATTGGAAGCAGAGGTGAGTGGTGTGTGTTGGTGCCTGTGTCTGTGTGCAGTAACAGTACTGCCCTGGTAGCTGGCCTGTGTGGCTGGGTTGTTGGCTGGCCTGTGTGGCTGGCCTGTGTGGCTGGCCTGTGTGGCTGGCCTGGTGACTGGCCTGTGTGGCTGGCAGTACAGGGTTAACCTCAACCTCCTTGAGGCCTGTCTGTCTGTCACTGTATTAATCACCATTGATGTGTGCTCTAAAAGGATTGCTGCAGGAAATAAAGACACCGTGGTGTCAGCCGCCCTGCCCTGAGGTGACTCCATCAGACAAGTGGATGCGTACTGACAAGGCGAGAAGAGGAGAGAGAGGGAGCAATCAGTCAGAGAGTCAGTCAACTTGGCACTGATGCAATGTCATGAAAGTCCACACCATTATTGCTCTCATTCCCAGACCTCACAGGAGGAGAGCATTACTTAAAACACAAACATCTAGCCCACACACACACACACACACACACACACACACACACACACACACACACACACACACACACAGACTGAATGTCACCAGAAGGACGGAACACACACACACACACGGCTGTCATGCCACAGATCTAAGCACCGACCACCGAGGCCCTTCATCACTCCTACTGGCATCTAGAAGTCGAGGAGGGCCCCAAGACATTTATTGACATATCTTGACCATTGCAGCCATTTCAAAGAACCACAACAACAACAAAAATAACTGCCATCATAATGTTAAATACAATGCAAACGCTACATTTCTTGGTAGGTTGATGTTCCTGGATTGGTGAGAGTCCTGCTAGGTTGAGAGTCATGCTAGGTTGAGAACCCTACTAGGTTGAGAGCCCGGCTAGGTTGAGAGTCCTGCTGGGTTGAGAGTCCTGCTAGGTTGAGAGTCCTGCTAGGTTGAGAGTCCTGCTAGGTTGAGAACCCTGCTAGGTTGAGAACCCTGGATTGGTGAGATTCCTGCTAGGTTGAGAGTCCTGTTAGGTTGAGAGTCGTGCTAGGTTGAGAGTCCTGCAAGGTTGAGAGTCCTGCTAGGTTGAGAGTCCTGCTAGGTTGAGAACCCTGCTAGGTTGAGAACCCTGGATTGGTGAGATTCCTGCTAGGTTGAGAGTCCTGTTAGGTTAAGAGTCGTGCTAGGTTGAGAGTCCTGCTAGGTTGAGAGTCCTGCTAGGTTGAGAGTCATGCTAGGTTGAGAGCCCGGCTAGGTTGAGAGTTCTGCTAGGTTGAGAGTTCTGCTAGGTTGAGAACCCTGCTAGGTTGAGAACCCTACTAGGTTGAGAACCCTACTAGGTTGAGAACACTGCTAGGTTGAAAGTCCTGCTAGGTTGAGAGTCCTGCTAGGTTGAAAGTCCTGCTAGGTTGAGAGTCCTGCTAGGTTGAGAGTCCTGCTAGGTTGAGAGTCCTGCTGGGTTGAGAACCCTACTAGGTTGAGAACCCTACTAGGTTGAGAACACTGCTAGGTTGAAAGTCCTGCTAGGTTGAGAGTCCTGCTAGGTTGAGAGTCCTGCTAGGTTGAGAGTCCTGCTAGGTTGAGAACCCTACTAGGTTGAGAACCCTGCTAGGTTGAGAACCCTACTAGGTTGAGAACACTGCTAGGTTAAGAGTCCTGCTAGGTTGAGAGTCCTGCTAGGTTGAGAGTACTGCTAGGTTGAGAGTCCTGCTAGGTTGAGAACCCTGGATTGGTGAGATTCCTGCTAGGTTGAGAGTCCTGCTAGGTTGAGAGTGATGTTAGGTTGAGAGTCGTGCTAGGTTGAGAGTCCTGCTAGGTTGAGAGTCCTGCTAGGTTGAGAGTCATGCTAGGTTGAGAGTCCTGCTAGGTTGAGAGTCCTGCTAGGTTGAGAACCCTACTAGGTTGAGAACCCTACTAGGTTGAGAACACTGCTAGGTTGAAAGTCCTGCTAGGTTGAGAGTCCTGCTAGGTTGAGAGTCCTGCTAGGTTGAGAGTCCTGCTAGGTTGAGAACCCTACTAGGTTGAGAACCCTGCTAGGTTGAGAACCCTACTAGGTTGAGAACACTGCTAGGTTAAGAGTCCTGCTAGGTTGAGAGTCCTGCTAGGTTGAGAGTACTGCTAGGTTGAGAGTCCTGCTAGGTTGAGAACCCTGGATTGGTGAGATTCCTGCTAGGTTGAGAGTCCTGCTAGGTTGAGAGTGATGTTAGGTTGAGAGTCGTGCTAGGTTGAGAGTCCTGCTAGGTTGAGAGTCCTGCTAGGTTGAGAGTCATGCTAGGTTGAGAGTCCTGCTAGGTTGAGAGTCGTGCTAGGTTGAGAGTCCTGCTAGGTTGAGAGCCCGGCTAGGTTGAGAGTCCTGCTAGGTTGAGAGACCTGGTTTGGTGAGAGTCCTGCTAGGTTGAGAGTCCTGCTAGGTTGAGAGCCCTGGTTTGGTGAGAGTCCGGCTAGGTTGAGATTCCTGCTAGGTTGAGAGCCCTGCTAGGTTGAGAGTCCTGCTAGTTTGAGAGTCCTGCTAGGTTGAGAGTCGTGCTAGGTTGAGAGTCGTGCTAGGTTGAGAGTCCTGCTAGGTTGAGAGCCCGGCTAGGTTGAGAGTCCTGCTAGGTTGAGAGGCCTGGTTTGGTGAGAGTCCTGCTAGGTTGAGAGTCCTGCTAGGTTGAGAGCCCTGCTAGGTTGAGATTCCTGCTAAGTTGAGAGCCCTGCTAGGTTGAGAGTCCTGCTAGTTTGAGAGTCCTTCTAGGTTGAGAGTCCTGGTTTGGTGAGAGTCCTGCTAGGTTGAGAGTCCTGCTAGGTTGAGGGTCCTTGATTTGTTGAGAGTCCTGCTATGTTGAGAGTCCTGCTAGGTCGAGAGCCCTGCTAGGTTGAGAGACTTTCCTGGTTGAGAGCCTTGGATTGGTGAGAGTCCTGCTAGGTTGAGAGCCTTGCTAGGTTGAGAGCCCTGCTAGGTTGAGAGCCCTGCCTGGTTGAGAGCCCTGGATTGGTGAGAGTCCTGCTAGGTTGAGAGTCCTTGATTTGTTTATTGTCCTGCTAGGTTGAGAGTCCTGGTGATTCTTACTGCTCTATAAATGTAGATAACGTTCCTTTGCCAAATTCAAGGAGCTATATTAGTCGGCATGCATCCCAAATGGCTACATATTCTGTGTATAGTGCACTGCTTACGACCAGAGTCAATATGGGCTCTGGTCAGAAGTAGTGCACTATATAGGGAATAGGGTGCTATTTGGTATACACATTTGGAGAAGTAATTTAATGAGTAGCAGTAGCTCATGACGATTCCAGTATTCTCATTCATTAACTTAACTTCTCTCTTTGCTGAAGAGGGCTAATTGCTATTACATGCCTCAAAAGTTAAAGTAATTTAATATCATCCATTTAATTTCATTATTGCAGGGAAATATGACTCAACAGTGTGACTGTGAACAAACACCAGGAAAGCGACTCTAGAGAACTGAACCCAAGATAAAAGCAGATAAAAACTTTATTGAAATGTGTTTTAAAAAAGGTATACCTTCACCAATAACTTTAAAACACAGCCCATTAAACTAGCTATACCTTCACCAATAACTTTAAAACACAGCCCATTAAACTAGCTATACCTTCACCAATAACTTTAAAACACAGCCCATTAAACTTTCTATACCTTCACCAATAACTTCAAAACACAGCCCATTAAACTTTCTATACCTTCCCCAATAACTTCAAAACACAGCCCATTGAACTAGCTATACCTTCACCAATAACTTCAAAACACAGCCCATTGAACTAGCTATACCTTCACCAATAACTTCAAAACACAGCCCATTAAACTAGCTATACCTCCCCCAATAACTTCAAAACACAGCCCATTGAACTAGCTATACCTTCCCCAATAACTTCAAAACACAGCCCATTAAACTAGCCATACCTTCACCAATAACTTCAAGACAGAGCCCATTGAACTAGCTATACCTTCACCAATAACTTCAAAACAGAGCCCATTGAACTAGCTATACCTTCACCAATAACTTCAAAACACAGCCCATTGAACTAGCTATACCTTCACCAATAACTTCAAAACACAGCCCATTAAACTAGCTATACCTTCACCAATAACTTCAAAACAAAGCCCATTAAACTTTCTATACATTTATCAATAACTTCAAAACACAGCCCATTGAACTAGCTATGCCTTCGCCAATAACTTCAAAACACAGCCCATTAAACTTTCTATACCTTCACCAATAACTTCAAAACACAGCCCATTAAACTAGCTATACCTTCCCCAATAACTTCAAAACCCAGCCCATTGAACTAGCTATATCTTCCCCAATAACTTCAAAACACAGCCCATTGAACTAGCTATACCTTCCCCAATAACTTCAAAACAGAGCCCATTAAACTAGCTATACCTTCACCAATAACTTCAAAACACAGCGCATTAAACTAGCTATACCTTCCCCAATAACTTGAAAACACAGCCCATTGAACTAGCTATACCTTCACCAATAACTTCAAAACACAGCCCATTGAACTAGCTATACCTTCCCCAATAACTTCAAAACACAGCCCATTGAACTAGCTATACCTTCACCAATAACTTCAAAACACAGCCCATTGAACTAGCTATACCTTCACCAATAACTTCAAAACACAGCCCATTGAACTAGCTATGCCTTCGCCAATAACTTCAAAACACAGCCCATTAAACTAGCTATACCTTCACCAATAACTTCAAAACACAGCCCATTAAACTAGCCATACCTTCACCAATAACTTCAAAACAGAGCCCATTGAACTAGCTATACCTTCACCAATAACTTCAAAACAGAGCCCATTGAACTAGCTATAACTTCACCAATAACTTCAAAACACAGCCCATTGAACTAGCTATACCTTCACCAATAACTTCAAAACACAGCCCATTGAACTAGCTATACCTTCACCAATAACTTCAAAACACAGCCCATTAAACTAGCTATACCTTCACCAATAACTTCAAAACAAAGCCCATTAAACTTTCTATACATTTATCAATAACTTCAAAACACAGCCCATTGAACTAGCTATGCCTTCGCCAATAACTTCAAAACACAGCCCATTGAACTAGCTATACCTTCACCAATAACTTCAAAACACAGCCCATTAAACTAGCTATACCTTCACCAATAACTTCAAAACAAAGCCCATTAAACTTTCTATACATTTATCAATAACTTCAAAACACAGCCCATTGAACTAGCTATGCCTTCGCCCATAACTTCAAAACACAGCCCATTAAACTTTCTATACCTTCACCAATAACTTCAAAACACAGCCCATTAAACTAGCTATACCTTCCCCAATAACTTCAAAACCCAGCCCATTGAACTAGCTATATCTTCCCCAATAACTTCAAAACACAGCCCATTGAACTAGCTATACCTTCACCAATAACTTCAAAACACAGCCCATTAAACTAGCTATACCTTCACCAATAACTTCAAAACACAGCGCATTAAACTAGCTATACCTTCCCCAATAACTTGAAAACACAGCCCATTGAACTAGCTATACCTTCACCAATAACTTCAAAACACAGCCCATTGAACTAGCTATACCTTCCCCAATAACTTCAAAACACAGCCCATTGAACTAGCTATACCTTCACCAATAACTTCAAAACACAGCCCATTGAACTAGCTATGCCTTCGCCAATAACTTCAAAACACAGCCCATTAAACTAGCTATACCTTCACCAATAACTTCAAAACACAGCCCATTAAACTAGCCATACCTTCACCAATAACTTCAAAACAGAGCCCATTGAACTAGCTATACCTTCACCAATAACTTCAAAACAGAGCCCATTGAACTAGCTATAACTTCACCAATAACTTCAAAACACAGCCCATTGAACTAGCTATACCTTCACCAATAACTTCAAAAAACAGCCCATTGAACTAGCTATACCTTCACCAATAACTTCAAAACACAGCCCATTAAACTAGCTATACCTTCACCAATAACTTCAAAACAAAGCCCATTAAACTTTCTATACATTTATCAATAACTTCAAAACACAGCCCATTGAACTAGCTATGCCTTCGCCAATAACTTCAAAACACAGCCCATTGAACTAGCTATACCTTCCCCAATAACTTCAAAACACAGCCCATTGAACTAGCTATGCCTTCGCCAATAACTTCAAAACACAGCCCATTGAACTAGCTATACCTTCCCCAATAACTTCAAAACACAGCCCATTGAACTAGCTATACCTTCCCCAATAACTTCAAAACAGAGCCCATTAAACTAGCTATACCTTCACCAATAACTTCAAAACACAGCCCATTAAACTATCTACTGTATACCATCAACATTATCTTCAAACAGAAGAAAATGGAAAAGTGAAAGTTGTTTTTTTGAGTGACTAGCTGAAACACAGCACAATGTTTAGAAGTTTAAGACATTCGCTGACCCTTCCTGGTAGTCTACCACTCTGAAATGCCTTCCAAAAGGACTGTTATTTAAGGAACAATTAGGGGCAGACACAAAGCAAACAGTCTTTCTCCGTCGGCCCCGCCCTACCGAAGGGGACTCTCAGGGGTGTTTTATCATACTGTTTCCTACACCAGCAACATAATTAATAGGACCATGGACTTCTAATTCCTCCCACTTGCACAGCCTACTGGATTTCACTTGGTTTATGACGGACGACGGCGGGTTTGCATTTTCATCAGTTTCGTTCGCTCGTTATTTACGCCGATGACCAATTTCAACGGCTTGGATATCATCTAACTCACGGCTAATCAAAGAGAATTAGGGTTCGCTGCAGTATGTGGAAGTCACTCGTTTATCCTGGAAACAATGAGGTTGGACACAGAACATCAGTTGGATTTCAATCCCAGTTTTAGAAAGCACGGTGACTTTTGAGCACATTGAGATCATTCTGCTTTCGTAGCTAGCTACTAAACATGCACTGTGGTGTAGTTAATAAGTTGAATGCCTACAAACAAAAGGCAATGTTTAATTGAACCACAGAACAATAATAGGATTTAGATAGTGATAATAACTAGGAGGACATATCATCCATCCCGTCTTGTACTGTGTTTCCAGTTGTCAGAGCAATGTGTATGTAGCCCCAAGTTACGGTGGGATGTTAGATTTTGATCTTGAATCTTTTCGAGCACCACTCAAACGTGATATACCAACCCAGGCTATTGTGAGTTTACCCTTTCTGCTCTGCATCCTTTTAGAGAGAAACCATCCAGAAAACTAAACTGTAATGCACATTATTCAGCATAATCACGTAGGAAAGTATTCCATTTCTAAGTGGCAGCCCAAATACCCAGCATCCCATTTCACTCTCTATAACCTGTGACGCTTCATATACTCTGATCTAAAGTATTGTGCTTTATGATTAACAACCTTGCTTTATTTCATGTCTCAAGGATGGTAAAGCACAGAGAGCACAACTGGACCGGAAACAAACAGTCCCTCTTAGGTGCAAGTCTCGAACAATAAGAATGAATTATTGGCCTGCATGCTGAAAGTAATGACTCTTGAATCACCGTATAGATGAATGGTATGCATTACTACCCCAACCCAGATACATTGGGTCATACTGTAACACTGTTGGTCAAAAGAAATACACCTGTTCCAAATGTTATGAACGTCCAAACGCTACTCTGAAGGTTAAATTGTGTATTACTATAAAACAAATTGAGATGGAGAAAACGTCTGGCAGCGAAGCGTTATTTCACGTTCTAGCCGGCAATGTTACAATAGGGTAGGATGTTAAAAAATTCAATAAACCTCAGCGAGTCAGAGAGAAATGGTTCCCTGTAAACGATGCAGTAAAACAACGAGTCGCTCCGCAGCACATACAGTAGTTATTAAGCTCCACATAAGTCATTTTAATGCTTCGGCAAACTTCCCAAGACAGGAGTGTCTACTATTTACAACCACCCTCCATTTAAACCACAGATTTAATTTCACCTTCAGAGTTGCATTTGTAGGTGACTTCAATGCAGTACTCATTTATTTTCCACATTTGTCCAACATAAATAATGATAATGTTACATAGGATTTACTGTACTTTTCTAAAAAAACCCAAAGATGCTTTACAACAATGCAGAAATAAGGTCAAATAAATGACAAATAGCAATAAAAACACTGGGAAAATGTAGATTAGAAGATTCTTCACGGAGGACTAACTAAATCTCCATCCTCCAGTCAGTCTCCATCCTTAGTGTGTTTAACTATTCAACGAAACAGATGATGTGTTTCCGTGGCGACTTCAAACACAGTGTTCCTCAGTAACAGTCAGGCAGCTCAGTAAGGGACATACCACTTCAAACTCAGAGTTCCTCAGTAACAGTCAGGCAGCTCAGTAAGGGACATACCACTTTAAACACAGTGTTCCTCAGTAACAGTCAGGCAGCTCAGTAAGGGACATACCACTTAAAACACAGTGTTCCTCAGTAACAGTCTGGCAGCTCAGTAAGGGACATACCACTTTAAACACAGTGTTCCTCAGTAACAGTCAGGCAGCTCAGTAAGGGACATACCACTTTAAACACAGTGTTCCTCAGTAACAGTCAGGCAGCTCAGTAAGGGACATACCACTTCAAACACAGTGTTCCTCAGTAACAGTCAGGCAGCTCAGTAAGGGACATACCACTTCAAACACATTGTTCCTCAGTAACAGACAGGCAGCTCAGTAAGGGACATACCACTTCAAACACAGTGTTCCTCAGTAACAGTCAGGCAGCTCAGTAAGGGACATACCACTTCAAACACAGTGTTCCTCAGTAACAGTCAGGCAGCTCAGTAAGGGACATACCACTTCAAACACAGTGTTCCTCAGTAACAGTCAGGCAGCTCAGTAAGGGACATACCACTTCAAACACATTGTTCCTCAGTAACAGTCAGGCAGCTCAGTAAGGGACATACCACTTCAAACACAGAGTTCCTCATTTTTTAACTAGGCAAGACAGTTAAGAACAAATTATGTGGGTTAACTGCCTTTTTCAGGGGCAGAACAACAGTATTTTTACCTTGTCAGCTCGGGGATTCAAATTTGCAACCTTTTGGTTACTAGTCCAACGCTCTAACCAGGCAGCTCAGTAAGGGACATACCACCAGACAAGGTATTAGTTTCAAATGGCAGCCTATTCCCTACACATAGTGCACTACTTTAGACCAGGGCCCGTAGTGCTGTGCGCTATGTAGGGAACAAGGCGCCATTTGAGATACAGCCAATAAGATGAAGGGGACCGCCATCGGGTAACTCGATCCTCTCGGCTTAGATAGTTTATCATTTCGCCCAGAGGGTAATGAGATGCACAATTTACACAGGTCTGTCAATAAGCCTGTCTATAGAGGGACACTTGGCATCTATTGTCCCCCCAGAATCAATGCATATTTTTCAGCTATGAATCCCCGGGAAATGATAGCTTTCAGATAAATGGTGGAAAGAGAAACATGAGCCTCCTTGTGGAGAGATAGATAGATGTAGAGCAGCTCAATTTTCCCCTCTCCTCCGCCACAGTCCTTTCTAACAGCTCTGGGAATGCATCCCAAATGGCACCCTATTCCCTATGTAGTGCACTACTTTTGACCAGGGCCAATAGGGCTCTGTTCAAAAGTAATGCACGATGTAGGGAAAGGGGTGCCATTTGGGACGTACCCTGCTCAGCGGTTCTTCTCTGCTCAATTGGGGGAAAGGAAAGGTCACGGGATATTACAGGAGAATACCTCTGTAACAAGACTGACTCAGACATGACGATATATTATATATTAACTGACCCTCAATGACGATATTAAACATGGAAGTGGATGACAGTGGATTTAGTAAATTAGACCTACGTGGAGCTTGAATATGTCTGCCAGGATCCAGCAGTATAAAGGGTCACAACACTCTTGATTCTTGACTCTTGATTGGACAGTGAGTGGTGGGATGAGCACTGGGTTGGACATAGTGACTGGTGGGAGGAGCTCCACTGGATTGGACATAGTGACTGGTGGGAGGAGCTCCACTGGATTGGACATAGTGACTGGTGGGAGGAGCTCTACTGGATTGGACATAGTGACTGGTGGGAGGAGCACTGGATTGGACATAGTGACTGGTGGGAGGAGCTCCACTGGATTGGACATAGTTACTGGTGGGAGGAGCTCCCCTGGATTGGACATAGTGACTGGTGGGAGGAGCTCCACTGGATTGGACATAGTGACTGGTGGGAGGAGCACTGGATTGGACATAGTGACTGGTGGGAGGAGCTCCACTGGATTGGACATAGTGACTGGTGGGAGAAGCTCCCCTGGATTGGACATAGTGACTGGTGGGAGGAGCTATAGGAGGATGGGCTCATTGTAATGGCTGGAATGGAATTAATTGAACAGGAGTCAAACGTGGTTTCTATATGTTTGATACCGTTCCATTCATTGGACATAGTGACTTGCTAAATTCACAATAGAGCTAATGACATGATGACACAACACAGGGGTTTGACAGTCAGGCAGCGGTATGAGGTAGCCTAATGGTTAGAGTGTTGGGCCAGTGACCGAAAGGTTGCTGTGATCTAATCCCCGAGCTGACAAAGTAAAAATCTGTTGTTCTGCCCCTGAGAGAGGCAGTTAACCCACTGTGCCTCGGGCGCTGAAGATGTGGATGTTGATTAAGGCAGCCACCTGCGTAGCTCTGATTCAGAGAGGTTGGTTCCATGTGGAAGAGGTGTTCAGTTGTACAAATGACTAGGTATCGCCCGTTCCCTGTGACAGTCAGGAAGTTCATTAATCTAGAGGAGCCGTACGTAGTAATCACAGGCTAGTATCCATGCACACAATCCCTCTATTTGTTTCCACTGGGCTGCTGCAGCTTGTAAAAACAAAATGATTTACACAAATCAATCACTCAAGTAATCTGCTAGCAGCCACTGGCAGGCAGCCTGTCTTCACTTTAAAATGCTGCTAACAGCCTCACCTGATGACATGCTGTGGCTCCATAACCTTTCATTTGAAGAACGATTGACACTGATTGACATGTACTTTGTCGCAGGTTAGCGTTTTTACAACCATGAATCTTGTTCTGGAGGCAGCTCTGCAGAGTTTTCACTAGCTGGCACAGCCACAAAGTCATAAAATCTGATTTTAAACCTAACCTTAACCACACTGCCAACCCCAATGCCTAACCGTAACCTTAAATTAAGACCGGCCTATCTAAAGGGAATTCACCCAGTTCTGCTTCCAAAACAAGACTAATGACAACCAACATCAACAAGCTACTCCCCCCCCCCCCCAGGTCTGTTCAAGATTAAACATTTTGGCATTAATATTTTGTTGTGCAGAGTTGAGGTGGTGTGGACTGCTGGTGAGTAAGGTAAATACGTGGTACAACAGCAGGTAAGGACTGACTCCTGGGGGGCAAAACAAAAAACCTGAAGCTTGAGGGGAGATCAGGAGAAGGCCTCAACAAGTGTACACTTTTAAGAGCTAGCTATCATCAAAGAACATCTGTTTGTTGTTCCTCAGGCACCCTCCCCCCTAGCCTCACCTTGACCCACACTACTTTCCATTGTATGTGGATGTTATGACTGAAAGTCAACAGCTACTAAGAAGGGAGTGAAGCGGCCCTTTGTGTTGAGGAGGGCGTCGGTCTTCCCTTTCTTCCCTCAGTGCTGCTGTGAGGGAGGATATCCCCCTTAGATAGCAGCCCGCTCGCACACAGGCACTTCCCCCTTCTTCCGCTTCTCCTCAGGACTAATGGCATGCCCTATGAGTCCCAAATGGCACCCTTGTCCCTACATAGTGTACTACTTTTGACCAGGTATTGCACTATATAGTAGGGTTGTCATGATACCAGAGGTACTACGATACCAGAGGTACTACGATAGCAGAGATATTATGATACCAGATATACTACGATACCAGAGATACTACGATACCAGAGGTACTACGATACCAGAGATACTACGATACCAGAGATACTACGATACCAGAGATACTATGATACCAGAGGTACTACGATACCAGAGGTTCTGCAATACCAGAGATATAACGATACCAGAGATACTACAATACTACGATACCATTGATACTACGATACTATGATACCAGAGATACTACGATACCAGAGGTACTACAAAACCAGTGATACTATGATACCAGAGATACTATGATACCAGAGATACTATGATACCAGAGGTACTACAATACCAGTGATACTGCGATACCAGAGGTACTATGATACCAGAGGTACTACAATACCAGAGATACAACGATACCAGAGATACTACGATACTATGATACCAGAGCTCCTACGATACCAGTGATACTACGATACCAGAGGTACTATGATACCAGAGGTACTACAATACCAGTGATACTGCGATACCAGAGGTACTATGATACCAGAGGTACTACAATACCAGTGATACTGCGATACCAGAGGTACTACGATACCAGAGGTACTATAATACCAGAGGTGCTACGATACCAGTGATACTATGATACCAGTGATACTATGATACCAGAGATACTATGATACTACGATACCAGAGGTACTACAATACAAGTGATACTACGATACCAGAAATACTACGATACCAGAGGTACTATGATACCAGAGGTACTACGATACCAGAGATACTATGATAATACGATATCAGTGATACTATGATACCAGTGATACTATGATACCAGAGATACTACGATACCAGAGGTACTACGATACCAGAGGTACTATGATACCAGAGATACTAAGATACCAGAGATACTACGATACCAGAGATACTACGATACCAGAGGTACTATGATACCAGTGATACTATGATACCAGAGATACTAAGATACCAGAGATACTACGATACCAGAGACACTACGATACCAGAGGTACTACGATACCAGAGGTGCTACAATACCAGAGGAATTACGACACTAGTGATACAATGATACCAGTGACACTATGATACTACAATACCAGAGGTACTATGATACCAGTGACACTATGATACTATGATACCAGTGACACTAGGATACCAGAGATACTACGATACCTGTGATACTATGATACTACGACACCAGAGGTACTACGATACCAGAGATACTAAGATACCAAAGATACTAAGATTCCAGAGATACTACAATACTATGTTACCAGAGGTACTACGATACCAGAGGTACTACAATACCAGAGATACAACGATACCAGAGATACTAAGATACCAGAGATACTACGATACCAGAGATACTACGATACCAGAGGTACTACGACACTAGTGATACAATGATACCAGTGACACTATGATACTACAATACCAGAGGTACTATGATACCAGTGACACTATGATACCAGAGATACTACGATACCAGTGATACTATGATACCAGTGATACTACAATACCAGTGATTTATGATACTACGATACCAGAGGTACTACGATACCAGATATACTACGATACCAGAGGTACTATGATACCAGTGATACTATGATACCAGAGATACTAAGATACCAGAGATACTACGATACCAGAGACACTACGATACCAGAGGTACTACGATACCAGAGGTGCTACAATACCAGAGGAATTACGACACTAGTGATACAATGATACCAGTGACACTATGATACTACAATACCAGAGGTACTATGATACCAGTGACACTATGATACTATGATACCAGTGACACTAGGATACCAGAGATACTACGATACCTGTGATACTATGATACTACGATACCAGAGGTACTACGATACCAGAGATACTAAGATACCAAAGATACTAAGATTCCAGAGATACTACAATACTATGTTACCAGAGGTACTACGATACCAGAGGTACTACAATACCAGAGATACAACGATACCAGAGATACTAAGATACCAGAGATACTACGATACCAGAGATACTACGATACCAGAGGTACTACGACACTAGTGATACAATGATACCAGTGACACTATGATACTACAATACCAGAGGTACTATGATACCAGTGACACTATGATACCAGAGATACTACGATACCAGTGATACTATGATACCAGTGATACTACGATACCAGTGATTTATGATACTACGATACCTGAGGTACTACGATACCAGATATACTACGATTCCAGAGATACTATGACACTATGATACCAAAGGTACTATGATACCAGAGATACTACGATACCAGTGATACTATGATACTACGATACCAGAGGTACTACGATACCAGAAATACTACGATACCAGAGATACTATGATACTATGATACCAGTGATACTATGATACTACGATACCAGTGATACTATGATACTACGATACCAGTGATACTATGATACTACGATACCAGTGATACCATGATACTACGATACCAGTGATACTATGATATTACGATACCAGAGATACTACAATACCAGTGATACCATGATACCAGTGATGCTACGATACCAGTGATACTACGATACCAGTGATACTATGATACTACAATACCTGTGATACTACAATACCTGTGATACTACAATACCTGTGATACTACAATACCAGTGATACTACGATACCAGAGATACTAAGATACCAGATTTTCCTTGGCAAGAAGGAAAACACAAATTAGACTGTTTGGTCCTTTAAAACCTTCCTTATGTAGGCACCCTGTTTAAATAAAGTTTCATAAAATTGAACATACTGTGTGTAGACTCCTTGTTTCAATAAAGTTTCATAAAATTAAACATACTGTGTGTAGGCTCCTTGTTTCAATAAAGTTTCATAAAATTAACATACTGTGTGTAGGCTCCTTGTTTAAATAAAGTTCAATAAAATTAAACATACTGTGTGTAGGCTCCTTGTTTAAATAAAGGTTAATGCAACATAACATATAGTGTGATATAGCTTGGGAAATAAACATGTGATTCTGGGTGAGAACATCAAGCTGTTTGTTTCGAACATTAGTACTGTTTTCCTCAGGAAATGTAGTCATGTTCTGTTTCCTGGCCTAGATACCTCGGAGTATCGTGATACTAGTATCGCGACAAGCTTACTACAGTATATAGGGATGAGGGTGCCATTCGGGACAAGGTCATCTTAAAGTGGTTGCATCTGCGGATTATATCAGATATTCCATTACAATCGTAGCAGTGGAAATTCTGCATCTCAAATGGTTCCCTATACACCAAGTAGCGCACACCATATAGGGAATAGGGTGCCGTTTGGGACAATGGCTGTCGGTTCGGAGTTGTTCAATGGTTCCTGGCAGAGAAGCAACCTGATACAGACGAGATGGCTGGCTGCCTCCTTGTCTTCTCCTCTCCCCATGGTGTACTATCGACTGCAATATACACGGATCAAAAATATGAACGCAACATGCAACAAGTTCAATTTTTTTACTGAGTTACAGTTCATATATAAGGAAATCAGTCACTTTAAATAAATAAATTAGGCCTAAATCTATGGATTTCACATGACTGATCACAGATACTTAAGAAAAAGTTTCCCTGAGACGGTGTCTGGCAATTTGTGCATAAATTATATGTTTATATATATATACATGCAGTACCAGTCAAAAGTTTGGACACACCTACTCATTCAAGGGTATTTCTACATTGTATGAAGCAACACATATAGTGACATGTAGTGACCAAAAAAGTGTTAAATAAAAATATATTTGAGATTTGAGATTCTTCAAAGTAGTCACCCAGCTTTGCACACTCTTGGCATTTTCTCAACCAGCTTCATGACATAGTCACCTGGAATGCATTTTAATTAACAGGTTTGCCTTGTTAAAAGTTAAATTGTGGAATTTCTTTCCTTCTTAACGCTTTTGAGCCAATCAGTTGTGTTGTGACAAGGTATGGGTGGTATACAGAAAATAGCCCTATTTGGTAAAAGATCATATTATGGCAAGAACAGCTCAAATAAAGAGAAATGACAGTCCATCAGTACTTTAAGACATGAAGGTCAGTTAATACGGAAAATTTTAAGAACTTTGTGTTGTCGCAAAAAGCCATCAAGCGCTATGATGAAACTGGCTCTCATGAGGACCGCCACAGGAAAGGAAGACCCAGAGCTTCCTCTGCTGCAGAGGATACGTTCATTAGAGTTACCGGTCTCAGAAATTTCAGCCCAAATAAATACTTCACAGAGTTCAAGTAACAGACACAAATCAACATCAACTGTTCAGGGGAGACTGTGTGAATCAGGCCTTAATGGTCGAATTTCTGCAAAGAAACCACTACTAAAGGACACCGATAAGAAGAAGATAATTGCTTGGGCCAAGAAACACGAGTAATGGACATTAGACAGGTGGAAATTTGTTTGATCTGATGAGTCCAAATTTGAGATTTTTGCTTAAAACCGCCTTGTCTTTGTGAGATGCAGAGTAGGTGAACGGATGATCTCTGCATGTGTGGTTCCAACCATGAAGCATGGAGGAGGTGTGATGGTGTGGGGTGATTTGCTGATGACACTGTCTGTGATTTATTTAGAATTCAAGGCACACTTAACCAGCATGGCTCCCAAAGCATTCTGCAGAGATCCGCCATCCCATCTGGTTTGCGCTTAGTGGGACTATGAAAACACATCCCACACCATCACACCACCACCAGCCTGCATTGTTGACACATGGCATGTACCCATGTGGTTTTCTCCATACCTCAGTACTCCCATCACCATGAAACAGCAGGAACCGTTTTTCATCAGACCAAGGCAATGTTTTTCCAATTCTCCAGTGTCCAGTATTTTCGTTCCTTAGACCACTGAAACCCCATTTTCTTGTTTTTCAGCTTTTTGTTGTGTCAGCCTTCTTTGTCCTCTTTCATCAATGGCGACCACTGGCACTACATAGTAGTGACATCAATAAGGGATCATAGCTTTCACCTGGATTCACTGTATATACACTGAGTGTACAAAACATTAGCAACACCTGCTCTTTCCATGACAGAGACTGACCAGGTGAAATAAAGCTATGATCCCTTAATGATGTTAAATCCACTTCAATCAGTGTAGATGAAGGAGAGGAAACAGGTTAAAATAATGATTTTTATGCCTTGAGACATTTGAAACATGGATTGTGTGTGTGCCATTAAGAGCGTGATTGGGCAAGAAAAACTATTTAAGTGTCTTTGATTAGGGTATGGTAGTATGTGCCAGACACACTGGTTTGAATCTTTCCCTTGTGTATCAAGAATGGTCCACCACCCAAAGGACATCCAGCCAACTTGACACATCTGTGGGAAGCTTTGGACTCAACATGGGCCAGCATCCCTGTGGAACGCTTTCAACAGCTTGTAGAGTCCATGCCCGGTGATTTGAGGCTGTTCTGAGGACAAAGGGGCTGCAACTCAATATTAGGAAGGTGTTTCTAATGTTTTCTGCACTCAGTGTACACACAGTGCCTTTGGAAAGTACTCAGACCCTTTGACATTTTCCACATTTATTTACAGCCTTAATCTGAAATGGATTAAATAAAACAATGTATTTAGCAGTCTACATGCATTACCCCATTATGACAAATGGGTTTTTAGATTATTTTTTTTTTGCAAATGTATTAAAAATAAAAAACAGAAATACATTATTTATATAAGTATTCAGACCCTTTGCCATGAGACTTGAAATTGAGCTCAGGTACATCCTGATTTATTCTCAAAACACTTGAACAATATAACAGTCCGGGGCCCACCCTAGTCACACCCTGGCCTAACCAAAATAGAGAATAAAAGCCTCTCTATGGACAGGGTGTGACCCCTCCCAAAGGTGTGAACTCCGGCCGCAAAACCTGACTCTTTAGGGGAGGATCCAGGTGGGCCTCCTTTAAGGCGGCGGCTCTGGTGCGGGACATAGACCCTCCTCCGCCTCTGGCTCCCACCACTTTGGTGGCAGCTCTGGTGCGGGGACCCTTGTAGTGGGCCCCGGACTGGGGACCCTCGTAGCGGGCCCCGGACTGGGCACCCTCGTAGCGGGCACCAGACTGGACACCCTCGTTGCAGGCCCCGGACTGTGGACCGTCGTTGCTGGAGCATCCGGACTGGGGACCGTCGTTGCTGGAGGCTCCGGACTGGAGACCGTCGTTGCTGGAGGCTCCAGACTGGAGACGGTCGTTGGAGGCTTCGTGCCATGACTCCTCACTGGAGGCTTCGTGCCATGGATCATCACTGGAGGCTTCTTGCCATGGATAATCACTGGCGGCTTCGTGCCATGGATCATCACTGGAGGCTTCGTGCCATGGATCATCACGGGAGGCTTCGTGCCATGGATCATCACTGGAGGCTTTGTGCCATGGATCATCACTGGAGGCTTCTTGCCATGGATCATCACTGTAGGCTTTGTGCCATGGATCATCACTGGAGGCTTCGTGCCATGGATCATCACTGGAGGCTTCGTGCCATGGATCATCACTGGAGGCTTCGTGCCATGGATCATCACTGGAGGCTTCTTGCCATGGATCATCACTGGAGGCTTCTTGCCAAGGATCATCACTGGAGGCTTCGTGCCATGGATCATCACTGGAGGGAGGAGACGTGTGGGCAGTCTGGTACGTTGAGCTGCCACAGGGCTCACCAGGCTGGGGAGACATACGGGAGAGTTAGTTCTAGGCGCAGGCACAGGACTCACCAGGCTGGAGAGACATACAGGAGGCCCTGTCCTAGGCACAGGCACCAGGCAGTGCACGCGCACTGGAGACATCGCATAACACGGTGCCTGACCAGTACGACGCTCGCCACGGTAAGCACGGGGAGTTGGCTCAGGTCTCCAACCTGACTCAGCCACACTCCCGGTGTGCCCTCCCCCCAAAAAACATTTTGGGGCTGCGTCGCCTCTCAGCTTTAGCTGCTTTCAGTTCCTCCCGTGGACGGCGATACTCCCCAGCCTGCCTCCAGGGTCCTTTCCCGTCCAGGATTTCCTCCCAAGTCCATGAATCCTGAACCCTCTGCTCCTCCTTACCACGCTGCTTGGTCCGCTTGGGGTGGGTAGTTCTGTAAAGCTCATCTGATGAAGAAGTGGACCAAAGCGCAGCGTGGTAAGTGTTCATGATTTATTCTCAAAACACTTGAACAAAATAACAAAGAGCAAATGACAACGAACAGTTCTGTCAGGTGCAGAAACACAAAACAGAAAATAACTACCCACAAAACACAGGTGGGAAAAAGCTGCCTAAGTATGATTCTCAATCAGAGACAACGATAGACAGCTGCCTCTGATTGAGAACCACACCCGACCAAACACAAAGAAATAGAAAACTTATAAATAAAGCAACTAGAATGCCCACCCTAGTCACACCCTGGCCTAACCAAAATAGAGAATAAAAGCCTCTCTATGGCCAGGGCGTGACCTCTGCAACTTGATTGGAGTCCACCTGTGGTAAATTCAATTGATTGGACATAATTTGGAAAGGCACACACCTGTCTATATAAGGCCCCACAGTTGACAGTGCATGTCAGAGCAAAAACCAAGCCATGAGGTTGAAGGAATTGTCCATAGAGCACAGAGAAAGGATTTTGTGGAGGCAAAGATCTGAGGAAGGATCCCCAAAAAAATTCTGCAGCATTGAAGGTCCCCAAGATCACAATGTCCCCCATCATTCTTAAATGGCCACTCGGCCAAACTGAGCATTCGGTGGAGAAAGGCCTTGGTCAGGGAAGTGAACAAGAACCCAATGGTGACTCTGACAGAGCTCCAGAGTTCCTCTGTGAAGATGGGAGAACCTTCCAGAAGGACCACCATCTCTGAAGCACTCCACCAATCAGGCCTTTATGGTCGAGTGGCCAAATGGAAGCCACTCCTAAAAGGCACATAACAGCCCGCTTGGAGTTTGCCAGAAGGCACCTGAAGACTCTCAGACCGTGAGAAACAAGAGTCTCTCATCTGATGAAACCAAGATTGAACTCTTTGGCCTGAATGTCAAGAGTCACTTCTGGAGGAAACTTGCAGCCATCCCTATGGTGAAGCATGGTGTTGGCAGCATCACACTGTGAGGATGTTTTTCAGTGGCAGGGACTGGGAGACTAGCCAGGTTCGAGGGAAAGATGAACGGAGCAAAGTACATAGAGATGCTTGATGAAAACCTGTCCCGGAGCACTAAGGACCTAAGACAATGACCCCAAGCATACAGCCAAGAAAATGCAGGAGTGGCACAGCCCGAGCCCAGACTTGAACCTGATCAAACATGTCTGGATAGACCTGAAAATAGCTGTGCAGCGATGCTCCCCATCCAACCTGACAGAGCTTGAGAGAATCTGCAGAGAAGAATGAGAGAAACTCCCCAAATACAGGCGTTCAAGCAAATCAAAAAAGTAAACCTTAAATCTGAAGGAAGTATGATTTAAAGTGTCTGAAATGCATCGGAATGGTATTGAAAAGCTGAGGAAAACTTCAGGGACGATCATGCTGAAGGCAGTAATTGTGTATGATCTTCAAAAATGTGCTATGGCATTCCATTCATTTTACCCCACAATCATCGAGTGTTGATTTGGGCTCGGCGCTAATAAAGCCAATACTGGATATCAGCAGATTCAGTAGATGTCTCTAGCTCAAACACAAGCGGAATGAAAGCGGATGAAAGCTAGGGGAAGGGATTTTCCACTTTGGCACGGATCTCAACTCCAGGGGTTATTTAAGCAACTCTTATCACTACTCAAATACACTATCAAAAGGCCTGTTGTATTCGGCGCATGGGACAAATAACATTTCATTTTATTTAATTTAATTTCAATACGGTCATAGTAATATAATAGCTGCACCACCATTAAAGCCCCTTGAAGGATATTACTAAAAGTACGCTGCATGTGGCGGGCATCCATGCACCCACCGGGACACTTCATTTATGAAGTATTTTTAAATGACAGATGATAGCAGACGATGAATTAAAGTCATCCTGGGGGAGTGCACCAGCTGTGCTCTTCAGGAATGATCCATGCCCTGGTAAACAGATGGTAATTCTTAATCACTGGTAAACAGATGGTACATCTTATTCACTGGTAGACAGATGGTACTTCGCACTCTCTTGTAGATGGATGATATTTCTCAATCTCTGGAAGACAGATGGTTCTTCTCATTCTCTGGTAGATAGATGGTTCTTCTCATTCTCTGGTAGATAGATGGTTCCTCTCATTCTCTGGTAGAGGGATGGTACTTATAATTCTCCGGTAGACAGATGGTACTTCTCATTTCCTGGTAGATAGATGGGACCTCTCAATCTCTGGTAGACAGATGGTACATTGCTTTCTCTGGTAGACAGATGGTACGTTTCTTTCTCTGGTAGACAGATGATAATTCTCACTCTCCTTTAGACAGATGATACTTCCTATTCCCTTGTAGACAGATGGTTATTCTCATTCTCTGGTAGACAGATGGTTCTTCTCATTCTCTGATAGACAGATGGTTATTCTCATTCCCTTGTAGATAAATGGTCATTCTCATTCTCTGGTAAACAGATGGTACTTCTCATTCCCTGGTAGACAGATGGTACTTCTCATTCCCTGGTAGATAGACGGTCATTCTCATTCTCTGGTCGACAGATGGTACTTCTCATTCTCTGGTAGACAGATGGTACTTATCATTCTCTGGTAGACAGATGGTTCTTCTCATTCCCTGGTAGACAGATGGTTATTCTCATTCCCTTGTAGACAGATGGTTATTCTCATTCCCTTGTAGATAGATGGTCATTCTTATTCTCTGGTAGAGGGATGGTACTTCTCACTCTCTGGTAGAGGGATGGTACTTCTCACTCTCTGGTAGACAGATGGGTCTTCTCATTCTCTGGTAGAGGGATGGTACTTCTCACTCTCTGGTAGAGGGATGGTACTTCTCACTCTCTGGTAGAGGGATGGTACTTCTCACTCTCTGGTAGACAGATGGGTCTTCTCATTCTCTGGTAGAGGGATGGTACTTCTCACTCTCTGGTAGACAGATGGGTCTTCTCATTCTCTGGTAGAGGGATGGTACTTCAAATCAAATCAAATTTATTTATATAGCCCTTCGTACATCAGCTGATATCTCAAAGTGCTGTACAGAAACCCAGCCTAAAACCCCAAACAGCAAGCAATGCAGGTGTAGAAGCACGGTGGCTAGGAAAAACTCCCTAGAAAGGCCAAAACCTAGGAAGAAACCTAGAGAGGAACCAGGCTATGTGGGGTGGCCAGTCCTCTTCTGGCTGTGCCGGGTGGAGATTATAACAGAACATGGTCAAGATGTTCAAATGTTCATAAATGACCAGCATGGTCGAATAATAATAAGGCAGAACAGTTGAAACTGGAGCAGCAGCACAGTCAGGTGGACTGGGGACAGCAAGGAGTCATCATGTCAGGTATTCCCGGGGCATGGTCCTAGGGCTCAGGTCCTCCGAGAGAGAGAAAGAAAGAGAGAATTAGAGAGAGCATATGTGGGATGGCCAGTCCTCTTCTGGCTGTGCCGGGTGGAGATTATAACAGAACATGGCCAAGATGTTCAAATGTTCATAAATGACCAGCATGGTCGAATAATAATAAGGCAGAACAGTTGAAAGAAACTGGAGCAGCAGCACGGCCAGGTGGACTGTTGACAGCAAGGAGTCATCATGTCAGGTAGTCCTGGGGCATGGTCCTAGGGCTCAGGTCCTCCGAGAGAGAGAAAAAGAGAATTAGAGAATGCACACTTAAATTCACACAGGACACCGAATAGGACAGGAGAAGTACTCCAGATATAACAAACTGACCCTAGCCCCCCGACACATAAACTACTGCAGCATAAATACTGGAGGCTGAGACACTCTCCTCCTTTAGACAGATGGTACTTCTCCTTCTCAGACCTTTTTGACGACGTTTCACATAACTGTGACTACACATCCCAAATATAATCCTCTAGTGCACTACGTTTGACCAGAACCCCAAAAAAGTAGTATATAGGGCGATACGGTGCCATTTAGGAACCAACCAGCCTATGATCGCAGTACTGCTCTACAGTCACCCTGTTCCCCTTTAGAGTAATGTAAAAGCTGTGACCTATAATCCAGGTGCCTCATTACGTTCATGGGGTCATTTCAACCGCAGACACGTGTCATAATGACACTAAACTGTCACAGGTATATTATGACAAAACACGCAACCCCCTGGGGTGTTGTCCGTGTCAAATGAGCAAGTAAAATGAAGCGCGTAAGATGTGGCCGACTTGACGGCATTTCAACAATAGCTGAAATATGTCATAACACCATCTGTGTTTAGGTATAAAAGTCTAATGTGCTTGAACTAGTGTGCTAAAAACAAATATAGACATCCCAATATAGACATACCAATATAGACAAACCAATATAGACATACCAATATAGACATACCAATATAGACATACCAATATAGACATACCAATATAGACATACCAATATAGACATACCAATATAGACATACCAATATAGATATACCAATATAGACATACCAATATAGACATACCAATATAGACATACCAATATGGACATCCCAATATAGACATCCCAATATAGACATACCAATATAGACATACCAATATAGACATACCAATATAGACATACCAATATAGAAATACCAATATAGACATACCAATATAGACATACCAATATAGACATACCAATATAGACATACCAATATAGACATACCAATATAGATATACCAATATAGACATCCCAATATAGACATACCAATATAGACATACCAATATAGATATACCAATATAGACATCCCAATATAGACATACCAATATAGATATACCAATATAGACATCCCAATATAGACATACCAATATAGACATACCAATATAGATATACCAATATAGACATACCAATATAGAAATACCAATATAGACATACCAATATAGATATACCAATATAGACATCCCAATATAGACATACCGATTAGGACATACCAATATAGATATACCAATATAGACATCCCAATATAGACATACCAATATAGACATACCAATATAGATATACCAATATAGACATACCAATATAGATATACCAATATAGACATCCCAATATAGATATACCAATATAGACATCCCAATATAGAAATACCAATATAGACATACCAATATAGATATACCAATATAGACATCCCAATATAGACATACCGATTAGGACATACCAATATAGATATACCAATATAGACATCCCAATATAGACATACCAATATAGACATACCAATATAGATATACCAATATAGACATCCCAATATAGATATACCAATATAGACATATCAATATAGAAATACCAATATAGAAATACCAATATAGACATACCAATATAGACATACCAATAAAGAAATACCAATGTAGAAATACCAATATAGAAATACCAATATAGAAATACCAATATAGAAATATCAATATAGACATACCAATATAGACATACCAATATAGAAATACCAATATAGAAATACCAATATAGACATATCAATATAGACATACCAATATAGACATACCAATATAGACATATCAATATAGACATACCAATATAGATAAACCAATATAGACATACCAATATAGACATATCAATATAGACATACCAATATAGATATACCAATATAGACATACCAATATAGATATACCAATATAGACATACCAATATAGATATACCAATATAGATATACCAATATAGACATACCAATATAAACATACCAATTATCTATGTATAAGTCACTTTCATAACTCTACCCATATGTATATATTACCTCAAATACCTCGACTAACCGGTGCCCCCGCACATTGACTTTGTACGGGTACACCCTGTATATAACCTCCACATTGACTTTGTACCGTAATACCCTGTATATAGCCTCCACATTGACTTTGTACCGTAATACCCTGTATATAGCCTCCACATTGACATTGTACCGTAATACCCTGTATATAGCCTCCACATTGACTCTGTACGGTAATACCCTGTATGTAGCCTCGCTATTGTTATTTACTGCTGCTCTTTAATTATTTGTTACTTTTATTTTTTTTATTTTGTAGTTTTCTTGAAACTGCATTGTTGGTTAAGGGCTTGTAAGAAAGTATTTCACTGTAAGGTTGTAATACCTGTTGTATTCAGCGCATGTGACTAATACAATTTGATTTGATTTGATTATAGAAATAACAGTATAGACATGCCAATATAGAGGGGTGGGGGGTTCTCCACAAATACCTGATGGACAACAAGATTGCTCTCCCTAGTATGTTGTGTTTTGGAAATAGGGGCTAGAAGGAGGAAGGGAGGGATGAAAGATGAGCAGAGTGCTGGTATGTGGTCTACAATGTACTGTGTATCTTCCTCTATCTTCTCTGTGGTGATAGCAGAAAGGGTCCCTCCACTCCTCCTTTCTCCACCCTCCCTTCCTCCACTATCCCTCCGTCTTATTCACATGTCTGTCTGCCTGTTATCCGTGTCCTTGAGCTAAGATTACAGATGCCCTGCCTTTGATATATGACACATCATGTGTCATAGCTTTTCATACAATCAATAACCTGCAACCCAGGAAAGAAAAAACCCTGGGCCCAAATCATTTAGTTGACTGGCTGGTGGGTTGGTTAGTGAGTTTGCTGGTGGCTGGGTGGGTGAGTTGGTTGGTTTGTGGGTTGGCTGCTGGGTTGGTTTGTTTGTTTGTGGCTTGGCTGCTGGGTTGGTTTGTTTGTTTGTGGGTTGGTTGGTTTGTGGGTTGGTTAGTTTTTGTGTGGCTTGACTGCTGGGTTTGTTTGTTTGTTTGTGGGTTGGTTGGTGGTTAGTTGGTTGGTTGGTTTGTTTGTGGGTTGGTTGGTTGGTTGGTTGGTTTGTTTGTGGGTTGGCTGTTGGGTTGGTTGGTTGGTTGGTTGGTTTGTTTGTGGGTTGGCTGTTGGGTTGGTTGGTTGGTTGGTTGGTTGGTTGGTTGGTTGGTTTGTTTGTGGGTTGGCTGTTGGGTTGGTTGGTTGGTTTGTGAGTTGGTTAGTTTGTTTGTGGGTTGGATGGTGGGTTGGTATGTTAGTTTGTGGGTTGGTTGGTTTGTTTGTGAGTTGTCTGGCTGGCTGGCTGGCTGGTGGGTTGGTTAGTGAGTTTGCTGGTGGGTGAGTGGGTGGGTGAGTGGGTGGGTGAGTTGGTTGGTTTGTGGGTTGGCTGGCTGGCTGGCTGGCTGGCTGGCTGGCTGGCTGGCTGGTGGATTGTATGGCTTGTTTGTGGGTGGGTGGGTGGGTGGGTTGTTGGGTGGTTGGTTGGTTTGTGGGTGGGCTGGTTGGTTGGTTGGTTGGTTGGTTGGTTGGTTGGTTTGCGGGTAGATTGGTTGGTTGGTTGGTGGTTTGACTGGTTGGTGGGTTGGTTAATTTGTTGGTGGGTGGGTTGTTTTGTGGGCTGGTTGGTTGGTTTGTGGATGGGTTGGTTTGTGATTGGGTAGATTGACTGGCTGGTCGCCTAGCTAGCTAGTTCTGTAGCTAAGTGTTATCTGACCTCTGCTGTTCTCAGCTTGTTGTTATCTAGCGTGTGTCACCTTGAATAGATTCATTTTTGTTCATTCATAGTGTATGAGTGACCCATTAACAAGCAGAGAATGTGATTTACAAATCATCACCCACTGCTGTGCTACTGGCAACTCAGCAACTCTACACATTTGTTATGTACATTTACATTCTAGTCATTTAGCAGACGCTCTTATTAAGAACGACTTTTCTTCCATCTGGTGGAAGTAATTTACCTGTTTCATTAGGCTGTCTGCTGCTCTCTCTGTCTCTCTCCCTCTCACATATTTCTCTCTCGCTCTCTTTCACTCATCTCTCTCTCTCTCTCTCTCTCTCTCTCTCTCTCTCTCTCTCTCTCTCTCTCTCTCTGTGTCATTTGCCTCTATCACTCTAATTTATTTCTCTCTTCCTGTCTCACTCTTTCATTTCTCTCACTCTTTCATCACTCCCTCTCCATCTCTCTCTCTCTCTCTCTCTCTCTCTCTCTCTCTCCTCTCCCTCATAAACAGCTTCAGAATAGGGGGCTACCAACTCATATTTTGGTGGTAAATTAGATTTATATGCAGGCAGGACCCTGCCATAAATGTGTTGCTCTGCATCATTAATATTTGTAACAGATGTTTACTGATTGTTGGATTACCAGCCACGTCGACCAGTGAAATCTGTTCATAAAAGGAGTGGAATTCATGGCCAATACAAGGCGTAGAGAGAAACACCAGCAGAAAAACCTTCATAATCAGCGACAAACATATTTGGAAACGGCAATATAAATGAATTAGGATTGGAAGTGAAAATGAAATAAGAATGAGGCCTCTTTGCCGCCCCCTTTTAGTTATAGCACATAGACAAGTCAAAAGTTTTTAAATTGAATGAAATGTGAAGTGTTTTCTTAGAATTTTCCTATTGTGTTTTTATCAAGCAAGCCATGTCATTATAGTGAATGCCTATCGACCTCTCTATCTCTATAAATATTCTGACGATAACATAATGAATGTTTGAATAAATCCATGATGCATTTTTAAAGGTTATATATACAGCTCTGGAAAAACATTATCAGATTCTCTGGTTGTACTATTTCTAGGTATGTGTTTGGGTAAAATGACATTTTTTGTTTATTCTATCAACTACTGACAACATTTCTCCCAAATTCAAAGTAAAAATATTGTCATTTAGAGCATTTATTTGCAGAAAATGACAACTAGTCAAAACAACAAATGAACCACCCCCAGATCATCACCGATCCGCCACCAAATTTCACAGTCGGTGTGAGACACTGTGGCTTGTAGGCCTCTCCAGGTTTCGCACTAACTGTGAAATTTGGTGGAGAATCGGTGATGATCTTGTGGGTCAGATTTGTCTTTGTGAGAGACGCATGAATCAAGCTGTAACGATGTGTGCTGAGAGTCGGGAAGCAAGTTCAGGGAGGGAGTGTTATAATAAAATAAACATAGTACAAAACAAGAAACACTAACAGCACACAGACATGAAACAGATACCGAAACAATAACGCCTGGGGAAGGAACCAAAGGGAGTGACATACATAGGGAAGGTAATCAGGGAGGTGATGGAGTCCAGGCGAGTCTGATGACATGCAGGTGTGCGTAACGATGGTGACAGGTGACCTAGAGGCCAGAGAGGGAGCACACAAGCCACATACAAGGTTGTCCTGGAAGAAAACTTGCTTCTTTCTGCTCTGACAATGTTCCCCTTGTCTGAGGATAGTTTTTTCTAGCATGACAATGCTCTATGCCACACAGCCAGGTCAATTAATGTGTGGATGGAGGACCACCAGATCAAGACCCTGTCATGACCAGCCCAATCTCCAGACCTGAACCTCATTGAAAACCTCTGGAATGTGATCAAGAGGAAGATGGATGGTCACAAGCCATCAAACAAAGCCGAGCTGCTTGAATTTTTGCGCCAGAAGTGGCATAAAGTCACCCGACATCAATGTGAAAGACTGGTGGAGAGCATGCCAAGATGCATGAAAGCTGTGATTGAAAATCAGGGTTATTCCACCAAATATCTTCCTAAATTAAAACGTTAGCATTGTCTTGTTTTAGAAATGAATATGAACTTATTACCTTTGCATTAGTTCTGACAACACTGCATCTTTTTTTGTTATTTTGACCAGTTGTCATTTTCTGCAAATAAATGCTCTAAATGACAATATTTTTATTTGGAATTTGGGAGAAATGTTGTCAGTAGTTTATAGAATAAAACAAAAATGGTCATTTTACCCAAACACATACCTAGAAATAGTACAACCAGAGAAACTGATCATTTTGCAGAGGTCTCTTAATTTTTGTTTGTTTGTTGTTCTATGGATTACAATAGAAATGAAACGAATCCTATCTGTTGCTATTAGCAGGGCCAGAGTAATGCAGAGACTTACAGGAGCCCGCTCTCAATTTTCAAAATACACCAGAGAGCATTATTTAGCCACAGAGAATCAACAGTTAAAAAAAAAACTACAAAACAAAGCCCCGGGTCCGTTAGATAGCCTATTTCCTGATTTACTGATCGATGTGTTCAAAAATAGACATCATCACTTTGGAGAAACGTTCTCCCTTTAACCTTCCAGGCTATTGAGAACAGAGCTGCATGCCTATTTCCTGTCTAGTCCCTGTCTATTTCCTGTCTAGTCCCTGTCTATTTCCTGTCTAGTTCCTGTCTAGTCCCTGTCTAGCTGGTACTGAGATGTACAGGCTATTGATAAAAGAGCTGCCTGTCTAGTTCCTGTCTTGTTTCTGTCTTGTTCCTGTGTAATTCCTGTCTAGTTTCTGTGTAATTCCTGTCTAGTTCCTGTCTAATTCCTGTGTAATTCCTGTCTAGTTCCTGTCTAGCTGGGACTGAGATGTACAGACTACTCATAAAAGAGCTGTGTGTCTAGTTCCTGTCTTGTTCCTGTGTAATTCCTGTCTAGTTCCTGTGTAATTCCTGTCTAGTTCCTGTCTAGTTCCTGTCTAGTTCCTGTGTAATTCCTGTCTAGTTGGGACAGAGATGTACAGGCTACTGGTAAAAGAGCTGTCTGTCTAGTTCCTGTGTAATTCCTGTCTAATTCCTGTCTAGTTCCTGTCTAGTTCCTGTGTAATTCCTGTCTAATTCCTGTCTAGTTCCTGTCTAGTTCCTGTCTAGTTCCTATGTAATTCCTGTCTAATTCCTGTCTAGTTCCTGTGTAATTCCTGTCTAGTTCCTGACTAGTTCCTGTCTAGTTCCTGTGTAATTCCTGTCTAGTTCCTGTCTAGTTCCTGTCTAGTTCCTGTGTAATTCCTGTCTAGTTCCTGTCTAGTTCCTGTCTAGTTCCTGTGTAATTCCTGTCTAGTTCCTGTCTAGTTCCTGTGTAATTCCTGTCTAGTTCCTGTCTAGTTCCTGTGTAATTCCTGTCTAGTTCCTGTGTAATTCCTGTCTAGTTCCTGTGTAATTCCTGTCTAGTTCCTGTGTAATTCCTGTCTAGTTCCTGTGTAATTCCTGTCTAGTTCCTGTCTAATTCCTGTCTAGTTCCTGTCTAGTTCCTGTGTAATTCCTGTCTAGTTCCTGTGTAATTCCTGTCTAGTAACTGTGTAATTCCTGTCTAGTTCCTGTGTAATTCCTGTCTAGTTCCTTTGTAATTCCTGTCTAGTTCCTGTGTAATTCCTGTCTAGTTCCTGTGTAATTCCTGTCTAGTTCCTGTGTAATTCCTGTCTAGTTCCTGTGTAATTCCTGTCTAGTTCCTGTGTAATTCCTGTCTAGTTCCTGTCTAGTTCCTGTGTAATTCCTGTCTAGTTCCTGTGTAATTCCTGTCTAGTTCCTGTGTAATTCCTGTCTAGTTCCTGTGTAATTCCTGCCTAGTTCCTGTGTAATTCCTGTCTAGTTCCTGTGTAATTCCTGTCTAGTTCCTGTGTAATTCCTGTCTAGTTCCTGTCTAGTTCCTGTCTAGTTCCTGTGTAATTCCTGTCTAGTTGGGACAGAGATGTACAGGCTACTGGTAAAAGAGCTGTCTGTCTAGTTCCTGTGTAATTCCTGTGTAATTCCTGTCTAGTTCCTGTCTAGTTCCTGTGTAATTCCTGTCTAATTCCTGTCTAGTTCCTGTCTAGTTCCTGTCTAGTTCCTGTGTAATTCCTGTCTAGTTCCTGTGTAATTCCTGTCTAGTTCCTGACTAGTTCCTGTCTAGTTCCTGTGTAATTCCTGTCTAGTTCCTGTCGAGTTCATGTCTAGTTCCTGTGTAATTCCTGTCTAGTTCCTGTCTAGTTCCTGTCTAGTTCCTGTGTAATTCCTGTCTAGTTCCTGTCTAGTTCCTGTGTAATTCCTGTCTAGTTCCTGTCTAGTTCCTGTGTAATTCCTGTCTATTCTAGTTCCTGTGTAATTCCTGTCTAGTTCCTGTCTAGTTCCTGTCTAGTTCCTGTGAAATTCCTGTCTAGTTCCTGTGTAATTCCTGTCTAGTTCCTGTGTAATTCCTGTCTAGTTCCTGTGTAATTCCTGTCTAGTTCCTGTCTAATTCCTGTCTAGTTCCTGTCTAGTTCCTGTGTAATTCCTGTCTAGTTCCTGTGTAATTCCTGTCTAGTTCCTGTGTAATTCCTGTCTAGTTCCTGTGTAATTCCTGTCTAGTTCCTGTGTAATTCCTGTCTAGTTCCTGTGTAATTCCTGTCTAGTTCCTGTGTAATTCCTGTCTAGTTCCTGTCTAGTTCCTGTGTAATTCCTGTCTAGTTCCTGTGTAATTCCTGTCTAGTTCCTGTGTAATTCCTGTCTAGTTCCTGTGTAATTCCTGTCTAGTTCCTGTCTAGTTCCTGTGTAATTCCTGTCTAGTTCCTGTGTAATTCCTGTCTAGTTCCTGTGTAATTCCTGTCTAGTTCCTGTGTAATTCCTGTCTAGTTCCTGTGTAATTCCTGTCTAGTTCCTGTGTAATTCCTGTCTAGTTCCTGTCTAATTCCTGTCTAGTTCCTGTCTAGTTCCTGTGTAATTCCTGTCTAGTTCCTGTGTAATTCCTGTCTAGTTCCTGTGTAATTCCTGTCTAGTTCCTGTGTAATTCCTGTCTAGTTCCTGTGTAATTCCTGTCTAGTTCCTGTGTAATTCCTGTCTAGTTCCTGTCTAGTTCCTGTGTAATTCCTGTCTAGTTCCTGTGTAATTCCTGTCTAGTTCCTGTGTAATTCCTGTCTAGTTCCTGTGTAATTCCTGTCTAGTTCCTGTGTAATTCCTGTCTAGTTCCTGTGTAATTCCTGTCTAGTTCCTGTCTAATTCCTGTCTAGTTCCTGTCTAGTTCCTGTCTAGTTCCTGTCTAGTTCCTGTCTAGTTCCTGTGTAATTCCTGTCTAGTTCCTGTGTAATTCCTGTCTAGTTCCTGTGTAATTCCTGTCTAGTTCCTGTGTAATTCCTGTCTAGTTCCTGTGTAATTCCTGTCTAGTTCCTGTGTAATTCCTGTCTAGTTCCTGTGTAATTCCTGTCTAGTTCCTGTGTAATTCCTGTCTAGTTCCTGTGTAATTCCTGTCTAGTTCCTGTGTAATTCCTGTCTAGTTCCTGTGTAATTCCTGTCTAGTTCCTGTGTAATTCCTGTCTAGTTCCTGTGTTATTCCTGTCTAGTTCCTGTGTAATTTCTGTCTAGTTCCTGTGTAATTCCTGTCTAGTTCCTGTCTAATTCCTGTCTAGTTCCTGTGTAATTCCTGTCTAGTTCCTGTCTAGTTCCTGTCTAGTTCCTGTGTAATTCCAGTCTAGTTCCTGTGTAATTCCTGTCTAGTTCCTGTCTAATTCCTGTCTAGTTCCTGTGTAATTCCTGTCTAGTTCCTGTCTAGTTCCTGTCTAGCTGGGATGTACAGCATGTAAATGCACATAGTATATTATTTATCTGAGGCCTACGAGTGTGTGTGTGTGTGTGTGTGTGTGTGTGTGTGCGTGCGTGCGTGCGTGCGTGCGTGCGTGTCCGTGTGTGTGTGTGTATTGCTGTCTCAACACAAGCCACGTCAGAGGAGTCTGAGCCGCCGGCATTAGCTTCGTAGCGACAGCCCCACTTCATCATGGTTTTACCTTCATGCATAATTAAAAAGGTAAATTACTTGCCATGTACAAAATTCTAATGCTGGGGGAAACAGGGCTACATTAAAATATATTTTCCCTTCCGTGAGACTAACAGGGAATCAATGAATCGTCATATTTTATTGTGGCCCAAATGGCACCCTATTCCCTACATTTTTTGGACCAAAACCTTATGTACCCTGGTCTAAAGTAGTGCACTATGTAGGGAATACGGTACCATTTAGGATATAACACAGGGTGGAGGGATCCAGAGGAGAGAACGGAGATTGGCTACGGCTGTTCTCATTGAAGAGGTCCTATACAATAGTGAGTGTGTGTGTGAAAGGCTCTGAGGGAAGTGTGTGTTTGTGTAAGCTTATGAGGCGAATGGCTGATGGGTATCAGGCAGGTTTGGTATACTGTGCAACACAAACTGTTCCTATGTGATATATACTGTCCGGTGGAGAGGAAGCACTCCAGCATGTGTGCAGGACAGGCGCAGTACCCATGTTATACAGATAACAACTTTGTCAGTATTTAAATTGTTTCCTGTTCAAGCATCACAAACAGATGAGCTCCTATCAGAAAGCTATTTTCGTTACTAAGGAGATTGTAGAACTGGTGTCACTGAGGGAAAGGGGGAGAGGGAGTGAGGAGGGGGGGAAAGGGGGAGAGAGGAGAAAGTGGTGAGGGGGTGAGGGGGAGAGGGGAAGATGGGGAGGGAGTAGAATGGGGGACAAGGGGAAAGAGGGGAGAAGGTGAGAGAGAGGAGAGACGAGAAAGGGGGAAAAGGGGAGAGGGGGAGGGAGGAGATTAAGTAAGAAGAGGAGAGAGGGGAGAGGGGAGAGGGGTGAGAGAGTGGAGAGCGGGAGAGAGGAGAAAAGGGGGAGAGGGGAGAGAGGGAAAGAGGGAGAGGGGGAGGGAGGAGATTAAGTAAGAAGGGGAGAGAGGGGAGAGGGGTGAGAGAGTGAAGAGCGGGAGAGAGGAGAAAGGGGGAGAGGGGAGAGAGGGAAAGAGGGGAGAAAATTCCCCAATAACAATGGGGAGGGGTCTGAGGAGGGGATTTGAGAAGAGGTCAGGATATTGGCTGTGGAATGTTTTTAGGGGATTACCAGCTGGGTCTGGAGGGAGCTGACAGCTGGAGAGAAGAGAGAAGGGAACTAAAGAGGTTAAGGCACATAACAAGGATAAGGCAGACAGGCCTACTTCAGTAGGAAGCCTTGGTCAGCAAATACATTCAAACCACTGCTGATGGGAGAGGAATTAACAGATATTGGCCAAATCCCAGTGATACATTCTATTAAAAGGTAATATATTCAGTCTTAATCAGGTGCAATTTTAGGATATGCAATAATCAACAATTATTTGGCAACTGACATCCCAAAACAACATGCCGTTTGCTGAAAACAACACAAATTATAAAGCTGGGATTCTGTTAAAAAATGGTTTGGCCATAATCAAAAAAAGGTAGATATTTTTAGAGATAGTGTCTATGAAAAAAATAATGTGATGATATGAGTGACTGTAAATAAGATCTTCAAGTCTCAAGTCTCTATCAAAGCTACACAAGCAACACACTTACAGCTGGACACAGTACCATGTTCATTGACTTGTGGAATAATGCGGCATGTTTCCAATTTGACAAAAGAGCTTGAAGAGCTTTATAGATGTAGTGTATCGTACAATAATACACGAATCAAAGGAAATCCTCTGCCGTGGGTGACTCCTGAATTTACAAATAAATTGCTACAGCCTTTACATTGGTAGTTCTTTCCAAACAGAGCTTTGACGTGCTGTGCTTACAGGCAAATTTAGTGGTCGAAGCGTCTCTCATTTCTCCTCCGTCTCACTCACTTCTCTATCTCTCTGTCTCTCTCTCTCTCTCTCTCTCTCTCTCTCTCTCTCTCTCTCTGTCTCTCTCTCTCTCTCTCTCTCTTCTCTCTCTCTCTCTCTCTCTCTCTCTCTCTCTCTCTCTCTCTCTCTCTCTCTCCCTCTCTCTGTCTCTCTCTCTCCCTTTCTCTCTATCTCTCTGTCTCTCTCTCTCTCTCTCTCTCTCTCTCTCTCTCTCTCTCTCTCTCCCTCTCTCTGTCTCTCTCTCTCTCCCTTTCTCTCTCTCTCTCTGTCTCTCTCTCTCTCTCTCTCTCTCTCTCTCTCTCTTCTCTCTCTCTCTCTCTCTCTCTCTCTCTCTCTCTCTCTCTCTCTGTCTCTCTCTCTCTCTCTCTCTCTCTCTACTACAAATACCAATCTCCATGTAATGGGAAAAAATCATGTTTTTATCTACAGTACACTTACAGGAGAATCAAAAGGATATGCATGGATGAACAAAGGTTAAAAACACGAGATAATAAATTGCTCGAGTGTCATGTTACATTTTTTACAACAGCATTACCGTAGCATTAACCATAACAGGATTTAAGATGTTACCAGTACACTGAACAATCCACTTTGCATCGGCTGTGCTTCCTGCCCGCTGTGTGATTCATTGAGAGGAAACAACTATCACATTTTCCACACACACAGACACCAAACACAGACACACACTGAACACACATAAACGCACACGCACGCACACGCACGCACACACACACACACACACACACACACACACACACAGACACCAAACACAGACACACACTGAACACACATAAACGCACACGCACGCGCACACACACAGACACCAAACACAGACATACACTGAACACACATAAACGCACACGCACGCGCACACACACAGACACCAAACACAGACATACACTGAACACACATAAACGCACACGCACACGCACGCGCACACACACAGACACCAAACACAGACATACACTGAACACACATAAACGCACACGCACACGCACGCGCACACACACAGACACCAAACACAGACATACACTGAACACACATAAACACACACACACGCACACACACACACACACACACACACACACACACACACACACACACACACACACACACACGCATGGCCATGATAAATAATACATTATATTTAGCCCTGGACCTGGCATCGTCTATCTGTTGCAGCGATATGGCTTCTCAAACCCTCTGATGTTTTATGAGCGATGTGCTGGCAGATTGTTATAGTCTGTACTAATATACACTAGTATACACTAGTATTGGTTGATATAGTCACCAGTCACCACTAGTCACCAGTCACTCAGTTTTACAAGTCAATAGCCCTCAAAGGTGTCAGTTCTCAAAGCTCTACGACTTTTACGAGAAGTTTTACATTTACAGTAATGTCAGATTTTTTACTGATATTAGAAGTCTGTGTTGTGAATGGTAAAATGTCTGTTGCACCATAATAGACAAATCCATCACATGCAGGGTGGTCACTATACCATGATTATTATTATTATTTATTTTTTTTAAACTTAAACTGTGAAAGGTGCAGACTTACATAGATTGACACCAGCCAAGGTGTACCTTTAAATAGTACCTTTATATGTAAGGAATAATAAAAGAGGGGCTAGCTATGTATCCTCTGGAAAGTAATGAACTACGTGGAAGGTGTTCCACGACGAGCCAGCGAAGGGGAACTAACCTTCCACAGAGTTGCATTGTTTTCCATTTTGCATTGAGCCCTGAGTTGATTATAAACCCTTTCCTACAATGGCAATAATTGAACACACGCACCACAAAAAAAAAAAAAGTGCTAAGTTCTACTGTGCGTTATAGTGAAATAATGCACGATCTTGAATGCCCTTCAAGCCAATCAGAAATAATTACTCAACAATGCCATGGTTAAATTAAGTGATAATGCCCGAGGAGGATTTACATATTTTCAGATATATATATATATATATTTTTTGTTGTTGTTGTTGTTGTTGATTCATTTATTCATTTATTTATTGGAAAGACAGCAAACTAGAAAGGAAAGCTGCCTGCCTGTCTGTCTGTCTCATTCCGATTCCCGACACGATCATTACTCTGGACAGATACAGACAGCAATGTTTATACAAATCTCCGCTGTTGAAAACTAAATGTTAGTCTAAAAGAAATGTGAGATCATGTCTAGATGCTTTTTATAGTGGAGACAGTGGCTGATGAGACAGTGGATTGCTCAGTCAGATGGAACAGAGTGAATAGGCATTTTAGCGTCATAGATTTAGCCGGTGGTAACTTGTGGAATAGACACCGAATGGAATGCAGTTTTAACCAATCAGCATTCAGGATTAGACCCACTCGTTGTATACATCTTTATACAGGGCCTCCAGAAAGTATTCAAACCTCTTGTCTTTTTCCACATTTAGTTGTGTTACAGACTGAATTTAAAATGGATACAATTTAGATTTTTTGGGGGTCACTGGCCTACACACAATACCCCATAATGTCAAAGTGTAATTACGATTTTTAGACGTTTTTACAAATTAATAAAAAATGAAAAGCTGAAATGTCTTGACTCAATAAGTATTCAACCCCTTTGTTATGGCAAGCCTAAATAAATTCAGGAGTAAAAATGTGCTTAACAAGTCACATAATTAGTTGCATGGACTCACTCTGTGCATTAATAATGTTTAACACAATTTTTGAATGTCTACCTCATTTCTGTACCCCCTCACAAACAATTATCTGTAAGGTCCTTCATCTCTGTACCCCACACAAACAATTATCTGTAAGGTCCTTCAGTCTAGCAGTGAATTTCAAACATAGATTCAACCACAAAGACCAGGGAGGTTTTCCAATGCCTCGCAAAGAAGGGCTCCTATTGGTAGATGGGTAAAAAAAAAACAGTCACCTCGAAGATACAGGCGTCCTTCCTAACTCAGTTTGCCGGAGAGGAAGGGAACAGTTCAGGGATTTCACCATGAGGCCAATGGTGACTTTAAAACGGTTACAGAGTTTAATGGCTGTGATAGGAGAAAACGGAGGATGGATCAACAACGTAGTAGTTACTCTACAATACCAAATCTAAATTACAGAGTGAAAAGAAGGAAGCCTGTACAGAACATACATATTCCAAAACATGTAGTCTTTTTGTAACAAGGCTCTAAAGTAATACCGAAAAAAAAATTGGCTAAAGCAATTCACTTTTTTTGTCCTGAATACAAAGTGTTATGTTTGGGGCAAATCCAATATAACACATTACTGAGTACCACTTCCCATATTTTCAAGTATAGTGGTGGCCGCAAAGCCTGGTCCAGTCTGCTTTCCATCAGACACTAGATGATGAATTCCCCTTTCAGCAGGACAATAACCTAAAACACAAGGCCAAATCTACGCTTACCAAGTAGACAGTGAATGTTCCTGATTGGCTAAGTTACAGTTTGACTTAAATGTGTTTGAAAATCTATGGCAAGACCTGAAAATGGTTGTCTAGCAATGATCAACAACCAATTTGACAAAGCTTGAAGAATTGTTAAAAAGAATAATGGACAAATGTTGCACAATCCAAGTGTGAATAGCTCTTAGAGACTTATCCAGAAAGAGTCACAGCTCTAATTGCAACTAAAAGGTGATTCTAACATGCATTGACTCAGAGGTGTGAATACTTATGTAAATGAGGTATTTCTGTTTTCTCTCAACCAGCTCAATGACATAGTCACCTGGAATGCATTTTAATTAAAAAACACGTTTTCACTTTGTCATTACAGGATATTGTATGTAGATGAGTAGAAGAAAAAAAAACAGTTTGATCAATTTTGAATTCAGGGCGTAACACAGCAACATGTGGAATTAATCAAAGGGGGTAAGTTCTTCTGGAGGCACTTCATAACATTACCCTGCACTCTATAACCAGAATGCATGGAGAGTTGAATAGGTAGAAACCAAACCCCTATGATTTACTCCTAACCATCTCCTCTTTGTTGTAACTCATTGACTTATAGTTTTATTGATATACAATCCATCCATCCAAACATATTTTTATTTATTTTTTAATCTGAAAACAATCGGTGCAGAAACAGCAGATTGTTGGGGCATTAATCACCAAGGGCAGTATTTTTTTACCCAGCCGGAGTTCGAAGAGATTGTTGCAACAGCTGCAAAGCATTCTGGTAAAGGGAATGATTTATGACTGTTATAACCATAACGATGAGGAAAAGTCATTACCATATCGACAGGCTCTGGGGTGATCCCCTATTCAATACTTCAAAACCTGCTGATCGTGACCTGCTAATGAGTAGGTTAGAAAGGGGAAAAGAGAGAAAAAATCATGAGGATTGGTCTGTTGTAGGCTACTGATAGAACAACCTTGCATAGTCAACAAATGTGAACTGCAAAATCTATTTTTCACAGAATAACTAACTGTATCGAAGCAGCACAGCAAGGGAACATTCATGTATTAATTCATCATTGACATCCTATTCATTTTGAAGCAATTTATCTGAGAATTGCTTTTTGAGGGCCGACAGGGATAGGACAGGAACTGATACATTGACATGAGAAAGGATCACATTTGCAGGATTTCACCACTGGCCACTGATTTCACCACTGGCCACTGATTCATGGCTCACCGAGTTCCTCTCACTTTTATCTAATATCACACACACAGACACACACACACACACACACACACACACACACACACACACACACACACACACACACACACACACACACACACACACACACACACACACACACACACACACACACACACACACACACACACACACCGCCCTCCCCATCGAGTCCAGACCAACAGCCTCCCCAAGGTCAGCTGAAGGAAATTATACCACATGGCCTATAAGATTTATGATGGTCCAGCTACATCTCCCTCCTATGTTTACAGAGAAGTCAGACATCGCATCCTGTTCCTTTTGTAGTGCACTACATTTGACTAGAGCCCTATGGGTTTCCCTTTGGGTCGTAGTGCACTAGACAGGGAATAGGGTGCCAATGAGTGCCCAGACGGCATCCCTAGCTGCGTCCTCAGAGCATGCGCAGACCAGCTGGCTGGAGTGGGTACGGACATATTCAATCTCTCCCTATCCCAGTCTGTTGTCCGCACATGCTTCAAGATCTCCACCATTGTTCCTGTACCCAAGAAAGCAGAAGGTAGCCAAACTAAATAACTATCGCCCCGTAGCACTCACTTCTGTCATCATGAAGTGCCTTGAGAGACTAGTCAAGGATCGTATCACCTTACCTGACACCCTAGACCCACTTCAACTTGCTTAACACCCCAATAGATCCACAGACGATGCAATAGCCGTTGCACTGCACACTGCCCTGTCCCATCTGGAGAGGAATACCAATGTAAGAATGCAGTTCATTGACTGTAGCTAAGTATTCAACACCATAGTACCCTCCAAGCTCATCATTAAGCTCGAGGTCCTGGGTCTGAACCCGCCCTGTGCAACTGGCTCCTGGACTTCCTGACGGGCCGCCCCCAGGTGGTGAAGGTAGGAAACAACCCCTCCACTTTGCTGATCCTCAACAATGGGGCCCCACAAGGGTGCATGCTCAGCCCCCTGAGTGCAAATGCACCTCTTCAACCTCAGGAGGCTGTAGAAACTTGTCTTGGCACCTAAAACCCTCACAAACTTTTACAGATGCGCAATTTAGAGCATCCTGTCGGGCTGTATCACCGCTTGGTAAGGCACCGCCTAAAACTGCAGGGCTGTCCAGAGGGTGGTGCGGTCTGCACAACGCATCACCGGGGCCAAACTACCTGCCCTCCAGGACACCTACAGCACCCGATGTCACAGGAATGCCAAAAAGATCCTCAAGGACAACAACCACCCAAGCCACTGCCTGTTCACCCCGATATCATCCAGAAGACGAGGTCAGTACAGGTTCATCAATGCTGGGACAGAGAGGCTGAAAAACAGCTTCTATCTCAAGGCCATCAGACTGTTAAATAGTCATCACTAGCACATTAGAGGTGGCTGCCCTATATACATAGACTTGGCCACTTTAATAATGGAACGCTAGTCACTTTAATAATGTTTACATATTTTGCATTACTCATCTCATGTATATACTGTATTCTATCCAATTCTACTGTATCTTAGTCTATGTATTACTCATCTCATATGTGTATACTGTATTCTATACAATTATACTGTATCTTAGTCTATGTATTACTCATCTCATATGTATATACTGTATTCTATCCAATTCTACTGTATCTTAGTCTATGCCGCTCTGACATTGTCGCTCTAACATTGCAAGTTCAAATATTTCTATATTCTTAATTCCATTTATTTACTGTAGATTGTGTGTATTGTTAGATATTACTTGTTAGATATTACTACACTGTTGGAGCTAGAAACACAAGCATTTCGCTACACCTGTAATAACATCTACTTAACAGGTGTATGTGACAAATATGATTTGATTTGATTTGATTGACTCCAATGTCATAGTCCCTCTGTTATGTTGTTCCCTGGTTGGTTAACAACCTGAAAACAACATTATTTTGAGTGTCACAGAGTGACTTCACATGGTGAGTTGTCAGCGGTGGCAGGTGTTAATTGAGAAGCATTCACCTGAGAGATAAGCTACGGCACAAAATGGAACCCTATTGTAGTGTACTACATAGGGAATAGGGAATAGGGTAGCATTTGGGACTATACTTGTTTGTCTCTCCATTCCCATTGGCCTCAAAGTGCATGGCTATAATCTTGGACACACAGAGAGACAAATAGCCATAGAGAGAATTATCCATCTTGTGTTATTGTATTCTACCTATGGTATATAATCTTTCACTAATACTCATTTACATGTCAGTGAGCACTAGCACAACTTAAATGTACTCGTATAATCTCCACCCGGCACAGCCAGAAGAGGACTGGTGACCCCTCAGAGCCTGGTTCCTCTCTAGGTTTCTTCCTAAGTTCCTGCCTTTCTAGGGAGTTATTCCTAGCCACCGTGCTTCTACACCTGCATTGCTTGCTGTTTGGGGTTTTAGGCTGGGTTTCTGTACAGCACTTTGTGACATCTGATGATATAAAAAAAGGGCTTTATTAATACATTTCATTGATTGATTGAATTACTTCTTCATCCAGCAAGGGAAGGGATCAGCCGGATACCTTCCTCTCCTCCACATAGGTTGTGTCCCAAATGACACCCTGCTAAATTTATAGCGCACTACTTTTTTTTGTTTTTTTTACCAGGGCTCGTAGGGACTATATAGGGAATAGGATACGATTTGGGACTCAGATTGAGACGTTCCTCCCCCTACATAATGAAGTATAGACCTAGGTATATGGGCCCAGGGTTTGGGAAGGTTATTGGCTATGTCTTTTGATTTCAGGGGCTATTAGTTCTATGCAGACCATGAGGTACCTATAGTATCTGGTGTTTTATTCTGTGCTTTGAACCGCACAAAATTGACCTGTGCTTAAACACACAGATGATTTAAAGCTAGTCTGTTATACAACTTTGTGTGTGTGTGTGTGTGTGTGTGTGTGTGTGTGTGTGTGTGTGTGTGTGTGTGTGTGTGTGTGTGTGTGTGTGTGTGTGTGTGTGTGTGTGTGTGTGTGTGTGTGTGTGTGCCCTATCGCTTAACATATATGAATCTGAAGTGAAGTTATTTGTAGGTTTGTGACTACCTGAAAATCCGCTAGCCTAGGCAATCATAAAACAGTCATGTGAAATCAGCCTACAGCCCCATGCCTGCCCATCTGAATGAACCCCCCCCCCCCCCCCCCCCCGTCAAGGCCCACTTGTACCTACGCAAGCGATCCTCCAATGCTCAGTTAGCAGTAAGTCAACAGCTCTTGGAGTTTAGCACGTCATTCCTCTCCATCTTTCATTCTGTTTGTCTGTGTTACATTCCCACTCAGCCCCCATCCATTCTCACATCCAGTTCCTGGCTTTGTCCATCCATCATTAGGAGCACTTTGTCTCCTGGTTGGCGGCTGCAATCACACCGGAGCAGAGTATATAGAGGAGCAGAGCTGAACAGAGCAGAGGGGAGCAGATAAGAGAGGAGCAGAACAGGGCCTGGTCTGGGTGACTGAGACAGACTGACTGCTGCAATCACACCGGAGCAGAGTATATAGAGGAGCGGAGCTGAACGGAGCAGAGGGGAGTAGATCAGAGGGGAGCAGAGGGGAGGAGAGTAGATCAGAGGGGAGCAGAGGGGAGGAGAGTAGATCAGAGGGGAGCAGAGGAGAGTAGATCAGAGGGGAGCAGAGGAGAGTAGATCAGAGGGGAGCAGAGGAGAGTAGATCAGAGGGGAGCAGAGGAGAGTAGACAGGGGGGAGTAGAGGGGAGGAGAGTAGATCAGAGGGGAGCAGAGGGGAGGAGAGTAGATCAGAGGGGAGCAGAGGAGAGTAGATCAGAGGGGAGCAGAGGAGAGTAGATCAGAGGGGAGCAGAGGAGAGTAGATCAGAGGGGAGCAGAGGGGAGGAGAGTAGATCAGAGGGGAGCAGAGGGGAGGAGAGTAGATCAGAGGGGAGCAGAGGAGAGTAGATCAGAGGGGAGCAGAGGAGAGTAGATCAGAGGGGAGCAGAGGAGAATAGATCAGAGGGGAGCAGAGGACAGGGGAGCTGAGAGGAGCTGAGGAGAGAAAATCAGAGAGGAGCATGAGGACCTGAGGAGAGTAGATCAGAGGGGGGCTGAGGAGAGTAGATCAGAGGAGAGGAGATCAGAGGGGAGCAGAGGAGAGGAGATCAGAGGGGGGCAGAGAAGAGTAGATCAGAGGGGAGCTGATGAGAGTAGATCAGAGGGGAGCAGAGGAGAGTAGATCAGAGGAGAGGAGATCAGAGGGGAGCAGAGGAGAGTAGATCAGAGGGGAGCAGAGGGGAGTAGATCAGAGGGGAGCAGAGGAGAGTAGATCAGAGGGGAGCAGAGGAGAGTAGATCAGAGGGGAGCAGAGGAGAGTAGATCAGAGGGGAGCTGAGGAGAGTAGATCAGAGAGGAGCTGAGGAGAGAAAATCAGATAGGAGCATGAGGAGCTGAGGAGAGTAGATCAGAGGGGAGCTGAGGAGAATAGATCAGAGAGGAGCTGAGGAGAGAAAATCAGAGAGGAGCATAAGGAGCTGAGGAGAGTAGATCAGAGGGGAGCTGAGGAGAGTAGATCAGAGAGGAGCTGAGGAGAGAAAATCAGAGAAGAGCATGAGGAGCTGAGGAGAGTAGATCCGAGGGGGGCTGAGGAGGAGGAGGAGACTGCTCCCCTCTGACCTACTCTCCTCTGCTCCACCTCAGAGGGGAGTAGAGCAGGTCCCGGGTGGCTGAGACTGACTGGCTGCCAATAGGGACCTTTTTCCACCTCCTATCTGCATGTCTACCTCCCATCTGCTGATAGCCCAAGCTTTCTATTTCTATTGCACAGGCAAACAAAAAAACATTTATGCTGCACTTCGTTTCCCCACACTAGGAGGAGGGAGGGAGGGAGAGAGTTAATGAGGTGAGATTGAGGGAGGGAGGGAGGACTAGATAATTTTCTGAAAGGAATTCACACTTAAGTCAGCCTTCTCCCACACACAACTACATCAATACACATCACATGGATAAAATGTATCACTAATTAGAAGTTGATAAGCGCAGTGTCAACTACACTTTGTTGAGAGAAAGAGACAGAGCGAGAGAGACAGAGAGAATAAGTGAGAACGAGAGATTGAGATTGAGTGAGAGTTCGAGGGTGAGTGAGCGAGTGAGCGAGTGAGTGAGTGAGTGAGTGAGTGAGAACTAGAGACAGAGAGAGAGAGAGAAAGGGAGAGCAAGTGAGAGTGAGAGAGAAAAAGAGAGAGTGAGTGTGAGTGAGAGAGAGAAAGAGAGTGAGTGAGAGAGATGGTAGATTCAGAGGTGTATTTACAACAGTATGTTTTCTTGGGATTCTATATAATGTATGTAAACTTTGTTGAAACTCCTCTGTCTGTATTCTGTCTCTAAATGTTGTCTATCACTATCACAACCATATCACCAGGTAACATTCTGACTGTGTTGTCTATCAGCACCATATCACCAGGTAACATTCTGAGCATGTTGTCTATCACTATCAGCACCATATCACCAGGTAACATTCTGACTATGTTGTCTAGCAGCACCATATCACCAGGTAACATTCTGACTATGTTGTCTAGCAGCACCATATCACCAGGTAACATTCTGACTGTGTTGTCTAACAGCACCATATCACCAGTTAACATTCTGACTGTGTTGTCTAACAGCACCATATCACCAGGTAACATTCTGAGTGTGTTGTCTAACAGCACCATATCACCAGGTAACATTCTGAGTATGTTGTCTAACACTAACAGCACCATATCACCAGGTAACATTCTGACTATGTTGTCTAACACTAACAGCACCATATCACCAGGTAACATTCTGACTATGTTGTCTAACACTAACAGCACCATATCACCAGGTAACATTCTGACTATACTGTCTATCACTAACAGCACCATATCACCAGGTAACATTCTGACTATGTTGTCTAACACTAACAGCACCATATCACCAGGTAACATTCTGACTATGTTGTCTAACACTAACAGCACCATATCACCAGGTAACATTCTCACTATGTTGTCTAGCAGCACCATATCACCAGGTAACATTCTGACTATGTTGTCTAGCAGCACCATATCACCAGGTAACATTCTGACTGTGTTGTCTAACAGCACCATATCACCAGGTAACATTCTGAGTATGTTGTCTATCAGCACCATATCACCAGGTAACATTCTGACTATGTTGTCTAACACTAACAGCACCATATCACCAGGTAACATTCTGACTATGTTGTCTAACACTAACAGCACCATATCACCAGGTAACATTCTGAGTGTGTTGTCTATCACTAACAGCACCATATCACCAGGTAACATTCTGAGTGTGTTGTCTAACACTATCAGCACCATATCACCAGGTAACATTCTGAGCATGTTGTCTAACACTAACAGCACCATATCACCAGGTAACATTCTGACTCTGTTGTCTAACACTATCAGCACCATATCACCAGGTAACATTCTGAGTGTGTTGTCTAACACTATCAGCACCATATCACCAGGTAACATTCTGAGCATGTTGTCTAACACTAACAGCACCATATCACCAGGTAACATTCTGAGCATGTTGTCTAAATGTCTTGATGAATAAAGGTAATTCTGTTGAGGAAACCCAAAATACACTAATTCTATATTTTTTCTACATTATATAGTTTAGGACGGTTATATCAACAAACAACACACGTTTGAAATGATACACATCGATAATGATAAATATACTTGTGAAGTGGATAACTAAAAATCTAAATGTATTGTCTGGGGTCCCTGGACAGGAATCATAGTTCGCTTTCCCACTTCACTAGAAACTACGATTAAAAAGCAATATAACTAAATGACTATAACTAAATGACTATAACTAAATGACTATAACTAAATGACTATAACTAAATTAATATAACTAAATGACTATAACTAAATGACTATAACTAAATGGATATAACTAAATGACTATAACTAAATGACTATAACTAAATGACTATAACTAAATGACTATAACTAAATGACTATAACTAAATTAATATAACTAAATGGATATAACTAAATGAACACTTCTATTGCTGCGGCATAAAGGCTGAGTTTGCTATGGCCCCAGATCAAAAGTTGTGCACCATATAGGGAATATGGTGTGATTTGGGACGCACATTAATTATACTCCAATAGAGGGTTATTAATACCCTATAGGGTTCAAAATGATCTCGTTATAAATGGGGGGGGTATGTCAAGCCTTTTCCTCGGCTCCTCGAAATGAGTCTTCTCACTTCACTGCCCCACATCGTCCAAAGCACCGGCACCAGCAGCTCCCTCCGGCCGGCTGCCTAGGTTAACAAATGTTGCCATTAACCGTATTGTTAGTAATGAGGGCCCAAAACAAACACAGGCCGTAAATAACAGTGTGTAGGGTAAAAATGGAACCTATAAAGTAGTCAGATACTCAGCTGAGCTGTAACATGACATCTGGGACCCTGGGCTGCTGCTGAGAGAGAGAGAGAGAGAGAGAGAGAGAGAGAGAGAGAGAGAGAGAGAGAGAGAGAGAGAGAGAGAGAGAGAGAGAGAGAGAGAGGGAGATAGAGAGAGAGAGAGAGAGATAGAGATAGAGAGAGAGAGGCTGCTGTAAGAAGAAAAAGGAGAGAGAGGGTCTGAGCTATTATGATCAACACACACACATACTGTATTACACACATGCAGCGAGAGAGAGAGAGAGAGAGACACTCACACACACATTACACACACACACTCTAGAGAGAGAGAGACATACACACACCCAGACACATTACACACATGCACAGAGAGAGACACACACACACACACACACACACACACACACACACACACACACACACACACACACACACACAGAGAGAGAGAGACACACACACAGCAGTATAACAACAAAGGCTCTCTCTCCTCCATGCGAGGACAATTCAGCTGCTGCTAAGTGCTACTGTGTGAGATACAGGCACAGTTACAAATATATAGCAAATATAAAATCAGAACTGGATGAACAACTGAAATAGAGGACTAAAAACAAACTAAATAGAACGACGGTAAAGTAGATTGTGTCTGTAAAATGTGTATTGTCTGTATAAGCTGGAAGCAGAAGTGTTGTCGTTTATTAGTTTACACCAATTGGAGGAGGGCTGGTAGGGTTTGAATAAAGGAAGGTATATTCTAAAACATATGTGTATATGTACAGTATGTGTATATATATATATATATATATATGTATATGTGTATATCAACTAGCCTGATAAACTTGGATTAGCTAACACAACGTGCCGTTGGAACACAGGAGTGATGGTTGCTGATAAAATGGGCCTCTGTACGCCTATGTAGATATTCCATTCAAAATTAGCTGTTTCCAGCTACGATAGTCATTCACAACATTAACAATGTCTACCACTGTATTTCTGATGTTATTTTAATGGGGGGAAAAATGTGCTTTTCTTTCGAAAACAAGGATATTTCTAAGTGACCTCAAACGTTTAAATGGTACTGTATGTGTATGTATGTAAGTTGGAAGTTTACACCTTAGCCACATACTGTCACACCCTGACCATAGTTTGCTTTGTATGTTTCTATGTTTTGTTTGGTCAGGGTGTGATCTGAGTGGGCATTCTGTGTTGGATGTCTAGTTTGTCTGTTTCTGTGTTTGGTCCTGATATGGTTCTCAATCAGAGGCAGGTGTTAGTCATTGTCTCTGATTGGGAACCATATTTAGGTAGCCTGTTTTGTGTTAGGTTTTGTGGGTGATTGTCTATGTTGGTTGCATAGGTCTCATTTATAGCTTCACGGTCGTTATTTTGTTTATTGTTTTGTATAGTTTGTATTCAGTGTTCAGTGCTTTCTTTAATTAAATATTCATCATGAACACATACCACGCTGCATTTTGGTCCTCCGATCCGTCTCGCCTCTCCTCTTCAGATGAAGAGGAGGACGCCCCGTGACACATACATTTAAACTCAGTTTTTCACAGTTCCTGACATCCTCTTAAAAATGACCTGTCTTAGGTCAGTTAGGATCACCACTTTATTTTAAGAATGTGAAAATGTCAGAATAATAGTAGAGAAAACAATTTATTTCAGCTTTTATTTCTTTCATCACATTCCCAGTGGCTCAGAAGTTTACATACACTCAATTACTATTTGGTAGCATTGCCTTTAAATTGTTTAAATTGGGTCAAATGTTTCGGGAAGCCTTCCTCAAGCTTCCCACAATTAGTTGGGTGAATTTTGGCCCATTCCTCTTGACAGAGCTGGTGTAACTGAGTCAGGTTTGTAGGCCTCCTTGCTCTCACAGGCTTTTTCAGTTCTGCCCACAAATGTTCTATAGGATTGAGGTCAGGGCTTTGTGATGGCCACTCCAGTACCTTGACTTTGTTGTCCTTAAGCCATTTTGCCACAACTTTGGAAGTATGCTTGGGGTCAATGTCCATTAGGAAGACCCATTTGGAAAGACCCAAGCTTTAACTGATGTCTTGAGATGTTGCTTCAATATATCCATATCATTTTCCCTCCTCGTGAGGCCATCTATTTTGTGAAGTACACCAGTCCCTCCTGCAGCAAAGTACGTCCACAACATGATGCTGCCACCCCCGTGCTTCACGGTTGGGATAGTGTTCTTCAGCTTGCAAGCCTCCCCCTTTTTTCTCCAAACAAAACGATGGTCATTATGGCCAAACAATTCTATATTTGTTTCATCAGACCAGAGGACATTTCTCCAAAAAGTATGATCTTTGTCCCCATGTACAGTTGCAAACCGTAGTCAGGCTTTTTTATGACTGTTTTGGAGCAGTGGCTTCTTCCTTGCTGAGCGGCCTTTCAGGTTATATCGATATAGGACTCGTTTTTATTGTGGATATAGATACTTTTGTACCGGTTTCCTCCAGCATCTTCACAAGGTCCTTTTCTGTTGTTCTGGGATTGATTTGGACTTTTAGCACCAAAGTACATTAATCTGTAGGAGACAGAACGCGTCTCCTTCCTGAGAGGTATGACGGCTGCGTGGTCCCATGGTGTTCATACTTGCGTATTTCTTTTGATTTTCCATGATGTCAAGCAAAGAGGCACTGAGTTTGGAGGTACACCTCTAATTGACTCAAATGACGTCAAGTAGCCTATCAGAAGCTTATAAAGCCATGACAACATTTTCTGGAATTTTTCATGCTGTTTAAAGGCACAGTCAACTTAGTGTATGTACATTTCTGACCCACTGGAATTGTGATACAGTGAATAATCTGTCAGTCAACAATTGTTGGAAAAGTGACCGATTTGGCAAAAATATAGTCTGTTAACAAGAAATTTTTGGAGTGGTTTAAAAACGAGTTTTAATAACTTAATTGAATGTAATCTTACAACTCTAAATATATATTTATCCCAAAAATATGTGGGGGATTGGAAATGATGCAGACAATTACATTGAAGGGAGCTTCAATCTACCCGCAATATTAAAGCTGATCATCCCTCTCTGTGTGTGTGTGTGTGTGTGTGTGCGAGCGTGCGTGCGTGCGTGCGTGCGAGCGTGCGTGCGAGCGTGCGTGCGTGCGTGCGAGCGTGTGTGTGTGCATGCGAGCGTGCGTGCGTGCGAGCGTGTGTGTGTGTGTGCGTGCGAGCGTGCGTGCGTGCGAGCGTGTGTGCGTGCGAGCGTGTGTGATGTTTTTCACAGATTACAGTTCATGCAACAAAATAAAATACATGAAACACTCAGCTGAGACAACAAGGCGGTTGCTCTGCTCAAGTCGTTAACTGGGGACACAAAAGCCATTTCTCATATGAATTAAACGCCGCCGCTGCCGTGCGCCGCTGCCGTGCTCGCTGGCTCTCCGCCGCGTTGACATGAGAGCTAAGTGTTTTCCCTGATGCCTCACTTTGCTTTCTTTCTCATAGCCTGTGTCTCAAATGGCTCCCATGTCCTTATATGATGGACTACAATAGTACCGCACTATATAGGGAATAGGGTGCCATTTGGGACGGAAAACATAGAAAGCCTCCACTGGATCTCACTGCTGCCCTCACTGGATCTCACTGCTGCCCTCACTGGATCTCACTGCTGCCCTCACTGGATCTCACTGCTGCCCTCACTGGATCTCACTGCTGCCCTCACTGGATCTCACTGCTGCCCTCACTGGATCTCACTGCTGCCCTCACTGGATCTCACTGCTGCCTTCACTGGATCTCACTGCTGCCCTCACTGGATCTCACTGCTGCCCTCACTGGATCTCACTACTGCCCTCACTGGATCTCACTGCTGCCCTCACTGGATCTCACTGCTGCCACCAGATGTGGTTTATTAAGCCCCCACTGGATCTCACTGCTGCCCTCACTGGATCTCACTGCTGCCCTCACTGGATCTCACTACTGCCCTCACTGGATCTCACTGCTGCCCTCACTGGATCTCACTGCTGCCCTCACTGGATCTCACTGCTGCCCTCACTGGATCTCACTACTGCCCTCACTGGATCTCACTGCTGCCCTCACTGGATCTCACTGCTGCCCTCACTGGATCTCACTGCTGCCCTCACTGGATCTCACTACTGCCCTCACTGGATCTCACTGCTGCCCTCACTGGATCTCACTGCTGCCCTCACTGGATCTCACTACTGCCCTCACTGGATCTCACTGCTGCCCTCACTGGATCTCACTACTGCCCTCACTGGATCTCACTGCTGCCCTCACTGGATCTCACTGCTGCCCTCACTGGATCTCACTGCTGCCACCAAATGCGGTTTATTAAGCCCCCACTGGATCTCACTGCTGCCCCCACTGGATCTCACTGCTGCCACCAAAAGTAGTTTATTAAGCCCTCACTGGATCTCACTGCTGCCACCAGATGTGGTTTATTAAGCCCCCACTGGATCTCACTGCTGCCCTCACTGGATCTCACTGCTGCCCTCACTGGATCTCACTGCTGCCACCAAATGCGGTTTAAACAAGCCCCCACTGGATCTCACTGCTGCCCCCACTGGATCTCACTGCTGCCACCAAAAGTAGTTTATTAAGCCCTCACTGGATCTCACTGCTTCCACCAGATGTGGTTTATTAAGCCCCCACTGGATCTCACTGCTGCCCTCACTGGATCTCACTGCTGCCCTCACTGGATCTCACTGCTGCCACCAAAAGTAGTTTATTAAGCCCACACTGGATCTCACTGCTGCCACCAAAAGTAGTTTATTAATAAACCCTCACTATAATAGTAGAATAGGCCTATGGCTGTTTACAAAGTCAGTTCCACTTACGTTAATAACCTCACCATGTAAACAACAATGTCAATGGGTGAATAAATTGGGTATAAAGTGTGTTTATGACCCTAAAAACACTGTTTTATCCAATTAAGCGAATTAAGCGACTTCAATAATATAATCCTCTCTAACCATGGATGTCTTTTTAACACGATTACATGACCTATGGAGAAAACTGAATAACTCATTAGGTTGGCACTGTTGGATAACATTTAAACCGTTGTTTATAAAGGGGTAGATCAGCTTTAATATTGCAGATAGATTGTGACTTCAATCAATATAATTTTCTGCATTATCTCCTATCCCCCATATATGCATTTTTCTGTACACACGCATATAAATATATATATATAGTAGTTGGGAAGAGATTTTCAAAGTACTGATTTACTATAGATATATATATATTTAGAGAGAGAGAGAAAGAGAGAGAGAGAGAGAGTGCAGACAAACACAGAGAGATGGACTGCAGACAGACACAGAGAGAGGGACTGCAGACAGACACAGAGAGAGGGACTGCAGACAGACACAGAGAGAGGGACTGCAGACAAACACAGAGAGATGGACTGCAGACAGACACAGAGAGAGGGACTGCAGACAGACACAGAGAGAGGGACTGCAGACAGACACAGAGAGAGGGACTGCAGACAGACACAGAGAGAGGGACTACAGACAGACACAGAGAGAGGGACTGCAGACAGACACAGAGAGAGGGACTGCAGACAGACACAGAGAGAGGGACTGCAGACAGACACAGAGAGAGGGACTGCAGACAGACACAGAGAGACGGACTGCAGCCAGACAGACAGACAGACAGACAGACGGACTGCAGACAGACAGACCGACGGACTGCAGACAGACAGAGACGGACTGCAGACAGACAGAGAGACGGACTGCAGACAGACAGAGAGACAGACAGACAGACAGACTGCAGACAGACAGACAGACGGACTGCAGACAGACAGACTGCAGACAGACAGAGAGACGGACTGCAGACAGACAGAGAGACGGACTGCAGACAGACAGAGAGACGGACTGCAGACAGACAGAGAGAGCGAGTGAGGGAGAGAGAGAGAGAGAGAGGAAGGCAGAGAGAGAGTGAGAGGTGATTGAGAGGAAGGGAGGGAGAGAGAGAGAGAGAGAGAGGGAGAGTGAGTGAGTGAGAGAAAGGAAGGGCGGGAGGGGTGATTGAGAGGATGAACAGAGCCGACTGCGTGGCATTCATCCTGCACGCTAGTAGGCGGTCGACAGAGCAATACATCACCGATCCCTCCGACCTGTATCTACTACTCATCACATCCAGCATGAAAAATAACTTGGAATACCAGCGGCCCTTTGCTCCTCAAGCATTGAGTCTGAAACCTTTTGCTCATCCCTCCTGAGCCTGAGAACACTAGGCCAGGGGAGTAGGGGGAACTGAAGACCGGGGAAGGTGCTTTACTGGCCATCAGTCAAATATTTTGGGAGGTAGAGGAAGGAAAAATACACCTTTGGTTGAGAAATGATGAAGAATATGGCACTGGTATTCATATTGAAACGTAATATACAGTATGACTGGTCCACTATATTGATTATCTACCAATAGATAATATAAGTCATAAGTCTTTCGTTAACTAGCAGAAAACAAAATAATTCAGTCAATATTCATATCGGTTATAGATTATGCCGATATCGTCTATATAAATGCAGCTGCCACTGGTTTGAAGCCAGTGGATACAGTTTATGCTTTACTATGGGAAACAGATTCAGATCACTGGTTTGAAGCCAGTGGATACCGTTTATGCTTTACTATGGGAAACAGATTCAGATCACTGGTCTCTGTATGTGTCACGTTCTGACCTCTATTTCCTTTGTTTTGCATTTATTTAGTATGGTCAGGGCGTGAGTTGGGTGGGCAGTCTATGTTTGTTTTTCTATGTTTTGGGGCAGTTCTATGTTTTCGGCCTAGTATGGTTCTCAATCAGAGGCAGGTGTCATTAGTTGTCTCTGATTGAGAATCATACTTAGGTAGCCTGGGTTTCACTGTTTGTTTGTGGGTGATTGTTCCTGTCTTTGTGTAGTGTTCACCAGATAGGCTGTATTAGGTTTCACGTTCCGTTTGTTGTTTTCGTATTCATTTAGTTATTTCATGTATCGTCATTTATTTCATTAAAGAACATGAGTAACCACCACGCTGCATTTCGGTCCGCCTCTACTTCACAAGAAGAGAATCGTTACAGAATCACCCACCACACTCGGACCGAGCAGCGTGTTAACAGGCAGCAGCGAAAGGAGGACGTTATGGACAGCAATGGCATGGAGTATACTACTTGGGAGGAGATCGACAGGTGGGCGGCCGACCCAGGGAGAGTGCCGGAGCCCGCCTGGGATTCGATGGAGCAGTGCGCGGAAGGTTATCAGAGAATGGAGTTGGCGAAGCAGGCACGGCGGCGCGGAAGGAAGCCCGAGAGGCAGCCCCAAAAATTTCTTGGGGGGGGGCTAACAGGGAGTATGGCTACGCCAGGTAGGAGACCTGGGCAGACTCCCTGTGCTTACCGGGGGGCTAGAGAGACCGGACAGGCACCGTGTTATGCAGTAGTGCGCACGGTGTCTCCAGTGCGGGTGCATAGCCCGGTGCGGTATATTCCAGCTCCGCGTGTCGGCCGGGCTAGATTGAGCGTCGAGCCTAATGCCATGAAGCCGGCTCTACGCAGCTGGTCCCCAGTGCGTCTCCTTGGGCCGGCTTACATGGCACCAGCCTTGCGCTCGGTGTCTCCGGTTCGCCTGCATAGCCCAGTGCGGGCTATTCCACCACGCCGCACTGGCAGGGCGACCGTGAGCATTCAACCAGGTAAGGTTGGGCAGGCTCGGTGCTCAAGAGCTCCAGTGCGCCTGCACGGTCCGGTCTATCCGTCACCACCTCCACACCCCAGCCCTCCGGTGGCAGCCCCCCGTACCAGGCTGTCTCTCCGGCCCATCCGTCCAGAGCCTTCCTCCTCTCCAGCGCTGCCGGAGCCTCCCGCCTGTCCGGCGCCGCTGCCGGAGCCTCCCGCCTGTCCGGCGCCGCTGCCGGAGCCTCCCGCCTGTCCGGCGCCGCTGCCGGAGCCTCCCGCCTGTCCGGCGCCTCTGCCGGAGCCTCCCGCCTGTCCGGCGCCTCTGCCGGAGCCTCCCGCCTTTCCGGCGCCGCTGCCGGAGCCTCCCGCCTGTCCGGCGCCGCTGCCGGAGCCTCCCGCCTGTCCGGCGCCGCTGCCGGAGCCTCCCGCCTGTCCGGCGCCTCTGCCGGAGCCTCCCGCCTGTCCGGCGCCTCTGCCGGAGCCTCCCGCCTGTCCGGCGCCTCTGCCGGAGCCTCCCGCCTGTCCGGCGCCGCTGCCGGAGCCTCCCGCCTGTCCGGCGCCGCTGCCGGAGCCTCCCGCCTGTCCGGCGCCGCTGCCGGAGCCTCCCGCCTGTCCGGCGCCGCTGCCGGAGCCTCCAGCCTGTCCGGCGCCGCTGCCGGAGCCTCCCGCCTGTCCGGCGCCGCTGCCGGAGCCTCCCGCCTGTCCGGCGCCTCTGCCGGAGCCTCCCGCCTGTCCGGCGCCTCTGCCGGAGCCTCCCGCCTATCCGGCGCCTCTGCCGGAGCCGCCCGTCTGCCCAGCGCCGCCGGTGCCGCCCGTCTGCCCAGCGCCGCCAGTGCCGCCCGTCTGCCCAGCGCCGCCAGCGCCGCCCGTCTGCCCAACGCCGCCAGCGCCGCCCGTCTGCCCAGCGCCGCCAGCGCCGCCCGTCTGCCCAGCGCCGCCAGTGCCGCCCGTCTGCCCAGCGCCGCCAGTGCCGCCCGTCTGCCCAGCGCCGCCAGTGCCGCCCGTCTGCCAGGAGCCGCCAATGCCGCCCGTCAGCCAGGAGCCGCCAGTGCCGCCCGTCAGCCAGGGGCCGCCAGTGCCGCCCGTCAGCCAGGGGCCGCCAGTGCCGCCAGTCAGCCAGGGGCCGCCAGTGCCGCCAGTCAACCAGGGGCCGCCAGTGCCGCCCGTCAGCCAGGGGCCGCCAGTGCCGCCAGTCAGCCAGGGGCCGCTAGAGCCCCTCCGCCCGGAGCAGCTGCCCCTCTGTCCCGAGCAGCTGCCCCTCTGTCCCGAGCTGCTGCCGCCCCTCTGTCCCGAGCAGCTGCCGCCCCTCTGTCCCGAGCAGCTGCTTCACCTCTGTCCCGAGCTGCCCCTCTGTCCCAAGCAGCCCCTCTGTCCAGTGGGGTCATTGAGAGGGGTGGGCATGGTGAGTAAGCCACGGAGGCGGACAATAAGGCGGACTAAGACAATGGCGAAGTGGGGTCCGCGTCCCGCGCCAGAGCCGCCACCGCGGACAGACGCCCACCCAGACCCTCCCCTATAGGTCAAGGTTTTGCGGCCGGAGTCCGCACCTTTGGGGGGGGGGTACTGTCACGTTCTGACCTCTATTTCCTTTGTTTTGCATTTATTTAGTATGGTCAGGGCGTGAGTTGGGTGGGCAGTCTATGTTTGTTTTTCTATGTTTTGGGGCAGTTCTATGTTTTCGGCCTAGTATGGTTCTCAATCAGAGGCAGGTGTCATTAGTTGTCTCTGATTGAGAATCATACTTAGGTAGCCTGGGTTTCACTGTTTGTTTGTGGGTGATTGTTCCTGTCTTTGTGTAGTGTTCACCAGATAGGCTGTATTAGGTTTCACGTTCCGTTTGTTGTTTTCGTATTCATTTAGTTATTTCATGTATCGTCATTTATTTCATTAAAGAACATGAGTAACCACCACGCTGCATTTCGGTCCGCCTCTACTTCACAAGAAGAGAATCGTTACAGTATGTGTCACGTTCTGACCTTTATTTCCTTTGTTTTGTCGTTATTTAGTATGGTCAGGGCGTGAGTTGGGGTGGGCAGTCTGTGTTTGTTTTTCTATGTTGGGGTTTTGAGTTCAGCCTAGTGTGGTTCTCAATCAGAGGCAGGTGTCGTTAGTTGTCTCTGATTGAGAATCATACTTAGGTAGCCTGGGTTTCATTTTTGAGTTTTGGGTGTTTGTTTCCGTGTGAATGTTTGGGTCACTGTTTCGGTTTTCGTTTTGATCACATCGTTTATTATTTTGTATTTCAGTGTTCAGTTAGTTTGGAATAAATCATCATGAACACTTACCACGCTGCGCTTTGGTCCGATCCTTCTTCCACCGACGACAACCCTTACAGTATCAGAATGTAGGCTGGCCCTCTTTTGAAGTCTTGTGGATCGATGAACTCTTTTTAATTTATAACTGCATGAGCTATCAGACCCAGTCTCAGGGACGGCTAACTCTAGAAATCCCTTCTATCTCCACTGAGTTAACGGAATCTGCTTTTATTTTTTGAAGCTTACTTGTGAAATCGTCGGACGGGACCACAGTCTCTCCCGGCCCCTCCTGTCTCAGCCTCCAGTATTTATTCTGGAGTAAATAGTTTGTGTTGAGCTCTCTCTCCTCTCTCTCTCTCTCTCTCTCTGGTCGTGCTGCTGCTCCAGTTTCAACTGTTCTGCCTGCGGCTATGGAACCCTGACCTGTTCACTGGACATGCTACCTGTCCCAGACCTGCTGTTTTCAAATCTCTAGAGACAGCAGGAACGGTAGAGATACTCTGAATGATAGGCTATGAAAAGCCAACTGACATTTACTCCTGAGGTGCTGACCTGTTGCACCCTCTACAACCACTGTGATTATTAATTGACCCTGCTGGTCATCTATGAACATTTGAACATCTTGGCCATGTTCTGTTATAATCTCCACCCGGCACAACCTGAAGAGGACTGACCACCCCTCATAGCCTGGTTCCTCTCTAGGTTTCTTCCTAGGTTCTGGCCTTTCTAGGGAGTTTTGCTTGCTGTTTGGGGTTTTAGGCTGGGTTTCTGTACAGCACTTTGTGACATCAGCTGGTGTAAGAAGGGCTTTATAAATACATTTGATTGAATAATCTCCAAAACTCTCAAAAATGTGATGATTTGGTGCCTCTAGGGCAAATTAGACGCCTGATTAGAGGACCTTTTTTTTACCGAAGAACGTTTTTTTTTTTCTATGAATGTGTTGTGAAACCTCTGTGGTGCTTTTAGTGGTGTATTGATGTGTGTATTTTTTATAATGACACGGACTCATCTGTAGAAGAGACCTTGGTCTCAGCCTGACTCCAAAAAAAAAAAAAACGTCAAAATTAAAAGTTCAATAAATATATATAATCAATACTTTACATCCAGTATTTGGCACAGTGCAATACATGCCCTATTGGCAAACGGTTTGAATGTACCAGATACATTTCGAAGGTGTTTGCACTGTAACGTGCACTGTAACGTCTTATTCACACGTGCACTGTAACGTCTTATTCACACGTGTACTGTTACGTGCACTGTAACGTCTTATTCACACGTGCACTGTAACGTGCACTGTAACGTCTTATTCACACGTGCACTGTAACGTCTTATTCACACGTGCACTGTAACATCTTATTCACACGTGCACTGTAACATCTTATTCACACGTGCACTGTAACGTCTTATTCACACGTGCACTGTAACATCTTATTCACACGTGCACTGTAACGTCTTATTCACACACTTGAACATCCATGACACTTATTAACTAACTGGTTGTAGTGTAGCATTCACCCATCTGAGATCCTTAAACGATCTAGTGACATCAGCCAATGAATTAGCACTTCTCCCTGATTGAGAATGTGGCCCAGGTGTGGAGGAGGGTGGAAGTAGGTTTGAAGATGGGAGGCACTCAATTTTACGAGACAGCGATAATGAGTTTCCTTCTCCCTCTCCCACAGATGACCATGATATACAACTTACAATTAAGCACGGCCCGGTGATTCCATGATGAATGTTTATACAACGCCTAAAGGAGCAGCAGCGGATATAGAATCACATCGCTCACCGTGTCTACAGCCTCCACCGATTATCAGCAAGGGGAGGAGACCCATAGGACCATTTACAATTGACTAACCTCTATGACAGTCAGGCTGCCTTCATCGGTGCTTTATTTCCTTGTGTAACACTACTAGGGTGTCACAAACGGCACCTTATTCCCTATATAGTGCACTACTCCTTAATTGCCCCGGTCAACATTTTGTGCACTTTATAGGGAATAGGGTGCCAGCTACAAACGTCAGAATAAAAAAAAGAGCCATGAAATATTCAGGATCAGCGTGGAGAAGAGCGAGAGGAAGATGGATGTGTGTGATTTAGGATGACGGCGTTTCCTGCACCGCTGACCCCTCCTGCATCTTGTTTTTATGGCAGCTTTTCATTTTTTTATTGAAGGACAGTGCAAAGTAAATGGTTTCTCATCTAGGAGAGATTATATGGGTCTTATACTATTACCAGAAAGATAAGGACATGGCATGTGGGTTCAGACGTCTATAGGATCATGTGTTTTAAGTGCACTTCAGGATCCAATACGATGGAGGGAAGGAGTTGAGGATGGATGGAGGGAAGGAGTTGAGTATGGATGGAGGGAGGGAAGACTATATAGAGGGAAGGAGATGAGGAGGGATGGAGGGAAGGATATATGGAGGGAAGGAGATGAGGAGGGATGGAGGGAAGGATATATGTAGGGAAGGAGATGAGGAGGGATGGAGGGAAGGATATATGGAGGGAAGGAGATGAGGAGGGATAGAGGGAAGGATATATGGAGGGAAGGAGATGAGGAGGGATGGAGGGAAGGATATATGGAGGGAAGGAGATGATGAGGGATGGAGGGAAGGATATATGGAGGGAAGGATATATGGAGGGAAGGAGATGAGGAGGGATGGAGGGAAGGATATATGGAGGGAAGGAGATGAGGAGGGATGGAGATGAGGAGGGATGGAGGGAAGGAGATGAGGAGGGATGGAGGGAAGGATATATGGAGGGAAGGAGATGAGGAGGGATGGAGGGAAGGAGATGAGGAGGGATGGAGGGGTGGAGTGACGTGTTGGGAATGAAAGAGGAAGATGTGGACGTGTTTCTCTGCAGACACGTGTAAATCAATTTGTATTGATTTAAACAATACAGCCAACAGCTCCGAAACATTTATCGATTTAACAATTAGATGACTGCTGCCGAAGCTATCCACACACCACATGATATTTGATTCCTATTACCTGTCATGTAGCCCTGGACGATGTGTTTGATATTATGGTCTTATGGTATGATCAAGTAAGAATCTATGTTCCTTTTTATTGTGTGTCTATGTATTCTGGGAAGCTAATACTGAACACTTAGCTAATACTAAACATTAAGCCAATACTAAACATTAAGCTAATACTGAACACTTAGCTAATACTAAACATTAAGCTAATAAGGAACATTAAGCTAATACTGAATATTAAGCTAATACTGAACATTAAGCTAATACTAAACATTAAGCTAATACTGAATATTAAGCTAATACTGAACATTAAGCTAATACTAAACATTAAGCTAATACTGAACATTAAGCTAATACTGAACATTAAGCTAATACTGAACATTAAGCTAATACTAAACATTAAGCTAGTACTAAACATTAAGCTAATACTAAACATTAAGCTAGTACTAAACATTAAGCTAATACTAAACATTAAGCGAATACTGAACATTAAGCTAATACTGAACATTAAGCTAATACTAAACATTAAGCTAATACTGAACGTTAAGCTAATACTGAAAATTAAGCTAATACTAAACATTAAGCTAATACTGAACACTTAGCTAATACTAAACATTAAGCTAATACGGAACGTTAAGCTAATACTGAATATTAAGCTAATCCTGAACATTAAGCTAATACTAAACATTGAGCTAATACTGAACATTAAGCTAATACTGAACATTAAGCTAATACTGAACATTAAGCTAATACTGAACATTAAGCTAATACTAAACATTAAGCTAATACTAAACATTAAGTTAATACTGAATATTAAGCTAATCCTGAACATTAAGCTAATACTAAACATTAAGCTAATACTGAACATTAAGCTAATACTGAACATTAAGCTAATACTGAACATTAAGCTAATACTAAACATTAAGCTAATACTAAACATTAAGCTAATCCTGAACATTAAGCTAATACTGAACATTAACCTAATACAGAACATTAAGCTAATACTGAACATTAAGCTAATACTAAACATTAAGCTAATACTGAACGTTAAGCTAATACTGAACATTAAGCTAATGCTAAACATGAAGCTAATACTGAACATTAAGCTAATACTAAACATTAAGCTAATACTGAACATTAAGCTAATACTGAACATTAAGCTAATACTGAACATTAAGCTAATACTGAACATTACGCTAATACTAAACATTAAGCTAGTACTAAACATTAAGCTAATACTAAACATTGAGCTAATACTAAACATTAAGCTACTACTGACTATTAAATTGCAACATTTATTACACACAGGGTTTGTATGTTTCATTACAATGTGTCAAAATGAATGTTTGTCTCCACTGAAGCGGAACTTACACACCAACTAGCCGTCAGTGACAGCTCGTGTCTGCCTCAAACATGGCACCCTATTACCTACAGAGCATTCAGAAAGTATTCAGACACCTTGACTTTTTACACATATTGTTATGTTAAAGCCTTATTATAAATTGTATTAAAAAAATACAAATCCTCATCAATCTAAACACAAAAACCCACAATGACAAAGCAACACCAGGTTTTTAGAAATGTTTAAACATTTATTAAAATAAATAAACAGAAGTACCTTATTTACATGTATTCAGACCCTTTGTAATGACACTCAGAATTAAGCTATCCCTTTTCCATTGATCATCCTTGAGATTTTTCCGCAGCTCGATTGGAGTCCACTTATGGTAAATTAAATTGCATTGACATGATTTGGAAAGGCACAGACCTGTCTATATACTGTAAGGTCCCACAGTTGACAGTGCATGTCAGAGCAAAAACCAAGCCATGAGGTCGAAGGAATTGTCCGTAGAGCTCCAAAACAGGATTTGGGGAAGGGTACCAAAACATGTCTGGAGGTCCCCAAGAACACAGTGGCCTCCATCATTCTTAAATGGAAGATGTTTGGAACCACCAAAACTCTTCACAGAGCTGGTCGCCTGGCCAAACCGAGCACTCGGGGGAGAGGTGACCAAGAATGCGATGGTTACTCTGACAGAGCTCCAGAGTTTGTCTGTGGAGATGGGAGAACCTTCCAAAAGAACCATCTCTGCAGCACTCCACCAATCAGGCCTTTATGGTAGAGTGGCCAGACGGAAGCCACTCCTCAGTAAAAGGCACATGACAGCCCGCTTGGAGTTTGCCAAAACGCACCTAAAGGACTCTCAGACCATGAGAAACAACATTCTCTGGTCTGAGGAAGCCAAGATTGAACTCTTTGGCCTGAATGTCAAGCATCAAGTCTGGAGGAAACCTGACACCATCCCTACGGTGAAGCATGGTGGTGGCAGCATCATGCTGTGGGGATGTTTTTCAGCTGCAGGGACTGGGAGACTAGTCAGGAGCGAGGGAAAGATGAACGGAGCAAAGTACAAAGAGATCCTTGATGAAAACCTGTTCCAGAGCTCTCATGACTTCAGACTGGGGTGAAGTTTCACCTTCCAACAGTACAGCAACCCTAAGCACACAGCCAAGACAACGCAGGAGTAGCTTTGGGGCACGTCTCTGAATGTCCTTGAGTGGCCCAGCCAGAGCTCGGACTTGAACCCGATCAAACATCTCTGGAGAAACCTGAAAATAGCTATGCAGCGACGCTCCCCATTCAACCTGCAGAGAAAAATGGGAGAAACTCCCCAAATACAGATGTGCCAAACTTGTAGCATCATAGCCAAGAAGACTCAAGGCTGTGATCACTGGCAAAGGTGCATCAACAAAGTCCTGAGTAAAGGGCCTGAATACTTAAGTAAATGTTATTTTTCAGTTTTTTGTATTTTTATAAATTTGCAAACATTTCTAAAAACCGTTTTTGCTTCGTCATTATGGGGTATTGTGTGTAGATTGATGAGGGGAAAAACAATTTAATCAATTTTAGAAGAAGTCTGTAAGGTAACAAAATGTGGAAAAAGTCAAGGGCTCTGAATACTTTCCAAATGCACTGTATGTAGTGCACTACTTTTGACCGTGACCAATAAGTACTGAGACATTTGGGACACTCCTCATGTGAAACTAAAATCACCTTTGTGGGCAGTATTAGAAAGGATACATCAACCAGAAGAGACAGTTTGGCAATTAACATGTTTTTAGCAAACTAGTAAATCTGTCATTGGTCAAACAGAGTAGCTGAACTCTGCCCGGGTCGCAAGAAAGGACCAAATTCCACAACCTGAAAGAGCATATTTGACCTACTGCAGAATGCGTGGGTCAGATAGTTGAACCTTTCATCAGTTCTATGACAGAACAGTGTGACACTGAGATTTAGAACCAAGAAGATCTGACATTTTGACCTCCACATGACATTCATTGGAATCTTTGAAAATCATTCCAGAGTTTTAGAAGAGGTCAGAGTTCTAAGAGGACATAGTGTTCCTGTGTAGCCTCACAGGGCATTCTCAAACTAGAACCCTACCTGATTGTATATGAGTGTATATAAATATATCTAAATGTTACAGTAAAACTAGGATGGCCAATTAGATTGCCTATTTCCTTCTGTATCCTCAGGGGAAAGTCTCAAACTCTAAATCATCAACACACTACCCCACCTAAGTAACATTTTAAACACTGATAGAGGGGTGAATTAACTACTCCTTGGGTGGGGTGGAAGGCCTAGCTAGGCCTTCTGATCAGAAACTATATTTTCAGCCTCTTGTCCCTTTACATTGGGGGAGGCCTTAAGTTCACACCCCACACAAGGTTAATTTGGGGCGGCAGGGTATTCTGGTGGCTAGAGCATTGGACTAGTAACCGGAAGGTTGCAAGTTCAAACCCCGAGCTGACAAGGTACAAATCTGTCGTTCTGCCCCTGAACAGGCAGTTAACCCACTGTTCCTAAGCCGTCATTGAAAATAAGAATTTGTTCTTAACTGACTTGCCTAGTTAAATAAACACTTCAACTCTTCAGCCTGGGGTTTGACCTTCTGACCCCCTGATGGAAAAGGGTCAGGCCCTCCAACCACAGTAGCTGCATTTACAAATGCATGCCAGCACAGCAGAATGTTGCAGCTACCACACCACAGCCTTCCTAATAACATCTCCCTTTAGGAAGAGGAGAGCCCAGTTCAGAGCCCCGTAGAAGATAGGGCTCTATTTGGAACAGAACCCAGTTCTGTTCAGGCTCTTTGTATTTGTGGGCATGACACTCAGATCAGTCTAAATCCTAGTCCCCCTAAACCACGTTTATTGATGATTTTCATGGCTCTTCTCACATTGTGCTATGCCTGTGGCACCCACAGTTACTGTTAAAACTAAGTCCTGCCTGGAGAATAGTTCATTTGTTCAACTTGACTTAAGGTAAGGATTGTTCTGTACGAGGAAATTCTCCTTCTCCTCAGTCTTTGCAATGTGTTATGAAATATGCATATGAAAGAAAGGGGTTTGCTTAGAAGACTTCAACGATAAATGATGGGAGTTTCTTGGGAAAGCGAATATAAAGATAATACATGAAATATTTAATTGAAACAATAACAAAGTGGGAACCCGCCTCTGTTTTGGTAAAAAGATGATGGATGGGAGAAATGTAACCACTAAAATTCATAAACAGATCTATGGACCATCCATGATATCTACGTTGTAGTGGGGTTTTTTTTCTTCGTTTTTTTTTCCCCGAGGCAATACAGTGTTTGTTTTCATTTGTTTGCAAACATTAGATTAAAAAAGGCTTATATTTTACGTTCTGATGGGTGACGACAGTTGAACTAAGCTCATGAGGCATTTACAGTTGAAGTCAGAAGTTTACATAGACTTAGGTTGGAGTCAATAAAACTCGTTTTTCAACCACTCCACAACTTTCTATAACAAACTATAGTTTTGGCAAGTCGGTTAGGACATCTACATTGTGCATGACACAAGTAATCTTTCCAAAGACAGATTATTTCACTTATAATTCACTGTATCACAATTCCAGTGCATCAGAAGTTTACATACACTATGTTGGCAGTTTCTTTAAACAGCTTGGAAAATTTCCAGAAAATGATGTCATGGCTTAAGAAGCTTCAGGCTAATTGACATCATTTGAGTACCTTCAAACTCAGTGCCTCTTTGCTTGACACCATGGGAAAATCAAAAGAAATCAGCCAAGACCTAAGAAAAAAAATTGTAGACCTCCACAAATCTGGTTCATCCTTGGGAGCAATTTCCAAACGCTTGAAGGTACCATGTTCATCTGTACAAAGAGTAGTACGCCATTATAAACACCATGGGACCATGCAGCCGTCATACCGCTCAGGTATAGAGATCTCCTAGAGATGAACGTACTTTGGTATGAAAAGTGCAAATCAATCCCAGAACAACAGAAAAGGACCTTGTGAAGATGCTGGAGGAAACAGGTACAAAGTGTCTATATCCACAGTATAACAAGTCCTATATCGACATAACCTGAATGGCCACTCAGCAAGGAAGAAGCCACTTCTCCAAAACCGCCATAAAAAGCCAGACCACGGTTTGCAACTGCACATGGGGACAAAGATCGTACTTTTTGGAGAAATGTCCTCTGGTCTGATGAAACAAAAATATAGCTGTTTGGTCATGATGACCATCGTTATGTTTGTAAAAGGGGGAGGCTTTCAAGCTGAAGAACACCATCCCAACCGCGAAGCACGGGATGGCAGCATCATGTTGTGGGGATGCTATGTTGCATAAGGGACTGGTGCACTTCACAAAATAGATGGCATCATGAGGTAGGAAAATTATATGGATATATTGAAGCAACATCTCAAGACATCAGTCAGGATGTTAAAGCTTGGTTGCAAATGGGTTTTCCAAATGGACAATGAACCCAAGCATACTTCCAACGTTGTGGAAAAATGGCTAAAGGACAACAAAGTCAAGGCATTGGAGTGGCCATCACAAAGCCCTGACCTCAATCCCATAGAAAATGTGTGGGCAGAACTGAAAAAGTGTGTGCGAGCAAGGAGGCCTACAAACCTGACTCAGTTACACCAGCTCTGTCAAGTGGAAAGACCCAAAATTCACACAACTAATTGTGGGAAGCTTGTGGAAGGCTACTCAAAATGTTTGACACAAGTTAAAGAATTTAAAGACAATGCTACCAAATACTAATTGAGTTTATGTAATCTTCTGACCCACTGGGAATGTGAAGGAAGAAAATAAAGCTGAAACAAATAAATTCGCTCTTGTATTATTAGACTTTTAACATTCTTAAAATAAAGTGGTGATCCTAACTGACCTAAGACGGGGAATTTTTGCTAGGATTAAATTTCAGGAATTAACTGAAAGTGTAAAACTGAGTTTAAATGTATTTGGCTAAGGTGTATATACATTTCTGACTTCAACTGTACAAGGTTTATTCTTTAAGATACAATGGGTATTTATCAATAATTTATAAGTCCAAAAAATTGATGTAGCGACTAAGAACTCTGGCTTTAAAGTAGATAATATATTAGTTCGTCATGCAACAATAACAATAACATATTACGAGCCTAGTCTTGCAAAGAAAATACATTAGAGGTCATAAAACAGGTCATTCTTTCAGACATCAATTCTTTCAGACATAAACAGCTCCTTCCCCTAATTACTATTCTTTAAACACCTTTTCCCAATACTGTTACGGCTCTCGTTGGTAGAAGGAGACCAAGGTGCAGCGTGGTAAGTGTACATCGTATTTTATTGACACCAAACAAAATAACAAAGACAAAAACAAAAGTGAACAGTTCTGTCAGGCACAGACACTAAACAGAAAACAAGATCCAACAAAACCCAAAAGGAAAATGACAACTTATATATGATCCCGAATCATAGACAACGATAGACAGATGCCTCTGATTGGGAACCACACTGGGCCAAACACAAAGAAATAGAGAACATAGACTTTCCCACCCGAGTCACACCCTGACCTAACCAAACGTAGAGAATAATAAGGATCTCTAAGGTCAGGGCGTGACAAATACATCTGAAGATTGTTCACTGCTTACAATGTCTCGCTGACAAATCTCATTATTCAAACAATCATGGATAACTTTGTTCCAGAAGATTGAGACAATTTTCCCTACATAGTACACTACTTTAGACCCTATTCCCTACATAGTACACTACTTTAGACCCTATTCCCTAAATGGTACACTACTTTAGACCCTATTCCCGAAATGGTACACTACTTTCGACCCTATTCCATACATAGTACACTACTTTTGGCCAGCGTCTTTTGGGCCTTGAAATAAAGTAGTGCACTATATAGAGAAAAAGGGTGCCATTTAAGACACAACCTTAACCCAGACATAACCTGGGTGTGTTGAGAAGGTTTGGGTGCCTCATTAAATTGTATTGACTTTCTGGCAAGGACATTCAAGCCCACAGGCCTAACCTGTCCATGGCCTACCAGCAGATAGACCTCACCCACCCACACCCTCCCTCTTCTTTACCTGTCAGATGAATTTTAGGAACACCTGTCTCTGTCTCTGTCTGCTGCTGCAGGTATATGCATTATGGCTAGGACCCAGGGGTCGTACTTAGAGAGAAATAACTATTTGCCTGCTTGCGTCAATGCACATTCATTCAAGTAGATCCGACATTCAGCAAGACATATTGATTGAATAACATTTGGTTACTGGGTAGGTGTTGACTGCACTTGAAGAATCAAAAAATAGATTTTCTGTCGGGAAAATCTTGAAATCGGGCTGTGGTTTTCATAACCCCACCTAACCTTAAGGTATGAAAACCAGCTAGTGATTACGACTGTGAAACCAGCTGTTGTTATTTATTTTGTATATTTTCTATTTAACCTTTTATTTATCTAGTCAAGTCGGTTAAGAACGAATTATTATTTACAATGACGGCCTACCCCGGCCAAACCCGGACGACGCTGGACCAATTGTGCGCCGCCTTATGGGACTCCCAATCACGTCTGGATGTGATGCAGCCTGAAATTCTTATTATCTGTACAACACAGCTGTTTAACATACAGCAGATGCCCTCATGAAGTCAGTGCTTGTGACATACAGTAGGCAACAGTATCTATTAATTGCTATCATTTGAGTTATGCTTTCCATGGACACATTTGTGCCACTGACAATAGTTAATTAGTAGGCCTAGGTACAGGAATGTCTAATACATTTACACAAATATAAAATGTAAAAAAAAATGTAGTTTCCATAGAGTGTGTCTCTAACTAAAATGGACTTCAACAAAATAATATAGGTTGCGTCCCAAAATGACACCCGATTCCCTATATAGTGCACTGCTTATGACCAGGTCCCATAGGGTTCCCATAGGGCTCTGGTCAAAAGTAGTGCACTATGCAGGGAATAGGGTACCATTTGGAACGTACTCTATGTATAGCCTTGGCATAGGGTTGATTTTGGTATGATTAATGGTTTAAAGGGATGTAGAGAGAAAGGTCTGGAGAACCGAGCACCTCAGCTTGGTATCATTTCGGGGTGGCAGGGTAGCCTAGTGGTTAGAGCGTTGGGCCAGTAAGTGAACGGTTGCTCGATCGAATCTGTCATTCTGGCCCCGAACAAGGCAGTTAACCCCACTGTTCCCAGTTGGCTGTCATTGTAAATTAAGAATTTGTTCTTAACTGACTTGCCTAGTTAAATAAAGAAAACAAAACAAAAACAATAGTAGGGTGGCTGGGTAAGCATAGAACGTGAACATCTAGCAACCCAAAGGTTGTGAGTTCAAATCTCATCACGGACAACATTAGCATTTTAGCTAATTAGCACATTTCCAACTTCTTTTTTTGCTACTTTACAACTACTTTAGCATATTAGTTAACCCTTCCCCCTAACCCGAACCTTAACCCTCTAACCTAATTTCTACATTTAAACTTAATTTTAACCCTAATCCCATAGTTTTAACCAGCTAAACACAAATGCTTAAATTGTAAATTATGTCTCAGTCCGTTGTGCCCCTGGTTCCGTCATTAAAAAAAAACTAGAAAATTGCGCCGTCTGGTTTGCTTAATATAAAGGATTTTGAAATGGTTTATACATTTACTTTTGATACTTAAGTATATTTTTTAAAAACAAATACTTTTAAGCTTTTACTCAAGTCGTATTTTACTGGGTGACTTTCACTTTTACTTGAGTCATTTTATATTAAAGTATCTTTACTTTTACCGATGTTTGACAATTCAGCACTGACGAAATGTAAGACTTCATACTAAACAGTATCGGATTTACGTACAGAATAATATGAAATGCTCTGAGACCAGGTTGAGCACCTAGAAAGGGAGTCAATAAAACAGGCTGGCTACATCAGATTGATAACCACATGCAGGCTGGCTACATCAGATTAATAATCACATGCAGGCTGGCTACATCAGATTAATAACCACATACTGTACAGGCTGGCTACATCATATTAATAACCACATACTGTACAGGCTGGCTACATCAGATTAATAACCACATACTGTACAGGCTGGCTACATCAGATTAATAACCACATACTGTACAGGCTGGCTACATCAGATTAATAACCACATACTGTACAGGCTGGCTACCTCAGATTAATAACCACATACTGTACAGGCTGGCTACATCATATTAATAACCACATACTGTACAGGCTGGCTACATCAGATTAATAACCACATACTGTACAGGCTGGCTACATCAGATGAATAACCACATACTGTACAGGCTGGCTACATCAGATTAATAACCACATACTGTACAGGCTGGCTACATCAGATTAATAACCACATACTGTACAGGCTGGTTACATCAGATTAATAACCACATGCAGGCTGGCTACATCAGATTAATAACCACATGCAGGCTGGCTACATCAGATTAATAACCACATACTGTACAGGCTGGTTACATCAGATTAATAACCACATACTGTACAGGCTGGCTACATCAGATTAATAACCACATACTGTACAGGCTGGCTACATCAGATTAATAACCACATACTGTACAGGCTGGCTACATCAGATTAATAACCACATGCAGGCTGGCTACATCAGATTAATAACCACATACTGTACAGGCTGGCTATATCAGATTAATAACCACATGCAGGCTGGCTACATCAGATTAATAACCACATGCAGGCCTGCTACATCAGATTAATAACCACATACTGTACAGGCTGATTACATCAGATTAATAACCACATACTGTACAGGCCTGCTACATCAGATTAATAACCACATACTGTACAGGCTGGCTACATCAGATTAATAACCACATACTGTACAGGCTGGTTACATCAGATTAATAACCACATGCAGGCTGGCTACATCAGATTAATAACCACATACTGTACAGGCTGGCTACATCAGATTAATAACCACATACTGTACAGGCTGGCTACATCAGATTAATAACCACATACTGTACAGGCTGGCTACATCAGATTAATAACCACATACTGTACAGGCTGGCTACATCAGATTAATAACCACATGCAGGCTGGCTACATCAGATTAATAACCACATGCCGGCCTGCTACATCAGATTAATAACCACATACTGTACAGACTGGTTACATCAGATTAATAACCACATACTGTACAGGCTGGTTACATCAGATTAATAACCACATACTGTACAGGCTGGCTACATCAGATTAATAACCACATACTGTACAGGCTGGTTACATCAGATTAATAACCACATGCAGGCTGGCTACATCAGATTAATAACCACATGCAGGCTGGCTACATCAGATTAATAACCACATACTGTGCAGGCTGGCTACATCAGATTAATAACCACATGCAGGCTGGCTACATCAGATTAATAAAACGTTCAAAATGAGTTTGCAAATAAATTAATAAATCTCTCTCTCTCTCTCTCTCTCCTCTCTCTCTCTCCTCTCTCTCTCTCTTCTCTCTCTCTCTTCTCTCTCTCTCTCTCCTCTCTCTCTCTCCTCTCTCTCTCTCCCCTCTCTCTCTCTTAGGGAAAGCAGGGAGACGGGTGTCAAAATGTTACAGCAAGCAAATCTAACCGACACTAATCAGCGACTCTTCATTCCGTATGAAAAACAATTACGCTGGTTTGAATTTGAGCGTGCACTAACTCACCTGTCTCTTCCTATAAATTGTAGAAGCCAAAAACAAAGAGAGAGAGAAAATAGTCGGTCGGCAGGCAAGGGGATAGTGGTGTAGATGGTACTGTTGAATCCATCCAGTGTGTCTACGACTGACTATTGTACGTTATTTGGACACATTGGATTGATAGATTTGAACATTTGAACATCTTGCCCATGTTCTGTTATAATCTCCACCCGGCACAGCCAGAAGAGGACTGGCCACCCCACATAGCCTGGTTCCTCTCTAGGTTTCTTCCTAGGTTTTGGCCTTTCTTGGGAGTTTTTCCTAGCCACTGTGCTTCTACACCTGCATTGCTTGCTGTTTGGGGTTTTAGGCTGGGTTTCTGTACAGCACTTTGAGATATCAGCTGATGTACGAAGGGCTATATAAATACATTTGATTTGATTTGATAGATCACATAGACCTGTAGCGAAGACACATCTCTGATGACATGGTTACGCATCCTCAAGAAAGACCATGGTTACGCATCCTCACAGTTATATCATAAAATCATAAAATGAATTAATTCATATAATTCTTCAGTTGTAAATAACACCTTTATCAGTGGCTTTATGTGGAGGCCTTTACACTGTAAAATACAGTGTTAACATCTGAGGGCATACAGTACGACAATGCTTCAAATGGAAGGGGAACGGACAAGGGAGAGCTATGGTGTGTCTGAGGGATTGGAAGGGCAGGGGAGCAGGAGGAAGTAAAGGGAATGGAACGGCCAAGGGAGAGCTATGGTGTGTCTGAGGGATTGGAAGGGCAGGGGAGCAGGAGGAGGTAAAGGGAATGGAACGGCCAAGGGAGAGCTATGGTGTGTCTGAGGGATTGGAAGGGCAGGGGAGCAGGAGGAGGATATGGGAAAGGGAACGACCAAGGGAGAGCTATGGTGTGTCTGAGGGATTGGAAGGGCAGGGGAGCTGGAGGAGGATATGGGAAAGGGAACGACCAAGGGAGAGTTATGGTGTGTCTGAGGGATTGGAAGGGCAGGGGAGCAGGAGGAGGATATGGGAAAGGGAACGACCAAGGGAGAGTTATGGTGTGTCTGAGGGATTGGAAGGGCAGGGGAGCAGGAGGAGGTAAAGGGAATGGAACGGCCAAGGGAGAGCTATGGTGTGTCTGAGGGATTGGAAGGGCAGGGGAGCAGGAGGAGGGAATGGAACGGCCAAGGGAGAGCTATGGTGTGTCTGAGGGATTGGAAGGGCAGGGGAGCAGGAGGAGGATATGGGAAAGGGAACGACCAAGGCACCACACAGTCATGTATTGAAATAATAGCTGACAAAGAGTCTCAGCATTTGTGTCAGTATAATGTTCAGTGGCACCGATAGCAGCACACACAACTACCAACCCTCTCGTTTAATTCATGTGGATGGGGCTGGGGTTTTTAGTGGGCTGGGAGCTCGGAGGCTGGCTGATGCTCGCTGCAGTCGTGCCTAATGCAGTGGGTTGATGGGAGATGTGCGAGGGGGCATGAGCGGAGCAGCCTAGAACAATGGGAGGCGTGCTGAATGAGGACCATAGTGGCAGCTAGCAGATGGTTGAACTCTCCTTCTTACTCAGTACGAAGTAAGGATATGGGGCTGGGGTTCTCACCGCCGCGGCTTTTGTGGAGCGATGGGTAACGATGCTTCGTGGGTGACTGTTGTGGATGTGTGCAGAGGGTCCCTGGTGCGTGCCTGGGTATGGGCGAGGGGACGGTGTAAAGTTATACTGTTACAGTACGAGTCAATGGTTGTAAGTACCATTGGAGGGCCATTGGAGAGGTTTGACAGAGGAGTGTTGCAATGCCATGATAAAGTGGAATGTACAATGTACAGGGGCTTGTTGGGTTTATAGCTTGCAAGAAAGGCATTTCACTACTTGTGCACGTGATATTAAAACTTTAAACGATGACCTCTCAACTCTGCATTGGACCTCACATGGGGTGACTCCATTTTATTTTACCTTTATTTAACTAGGCAAGTCAGTTAAGAACAAATTATTATTTTCAATGACGGCCTGGGAACAGTGGGTTAACTGCCTGTTCAGGGGCAGAGCGACAGATTTGTACCTTGTCAGCTCGGCGATTTGAACTTGCAACCTTCCGTAGTGTTCAGTTTATGTATTAAAATAAACATTATGGACACTTACCAAGCTGCAAATTGGTCCTCCGATCCTTCTGGCTTCTCGTCCTCAGAAGAGGAGGACTAGGTTCGTTACATCCCCAGTCGTCATTGCTGTTGTTTCATGTCGGTGCGTTGTTTGAGTTGCGTGTTTTGTTTAATTTATTTATTAAATGTATTCACTCCCAGGAACTTGCTTCCTGACTCTCGGCGTACATCGGTACAGTATCTATCATATTTCCTACCCCTCATAAAGTATGCATCTTGACTGACAGCACCGCCAGTGCTGTGGACATCAGAGGATGGAACTTTGCTGTACCTAAACAGAAGTAAGAAGTGACAGGAGGTCTGGAGGTTCTGACAAGCTCTCAACAGACAGACGACCATGCTAGCTAAGTCTTTAATTTAGGGCCCTTAGCACGCTGAGGGCTAGAGATTGGACCACAGAGGAAGACATGGTGACAAGTAATCGTAATATTTTTATTTCATGTATTATGGATATATTTCAACTCGTTTCTTGCTTGCATTTTATCATTTTTAAATGGATCTAATACAGGGTAGCTTGCAAGATACTGTTGAAGTTGGAAGTTTTCGTACACCTTTGCCAAATACATTTAAAGTAAGTTTTTCTCAATTCCTGACATTTAACCCTAGTAGAAATGACCTTTCTTAGGTCAGTTCGGATCACCACTTTACTTTAAGAATGTGAAATGTCAGAATAGTAGTCATCACATTCCCCGTGGGTCAGAAATGTACATACACTCAATTAGTATTTGGTAGCATCGCCTTTAAATTGTTTAACTTGGGTCAAACGTTTCATGTAGCCTTCCACAAGCTTCCCACAATAAGTTGGGTGAATTTTGGCCCATTCCTCCTGACAGAGCTGGTGTAACTGAGCCTCCTTGCTTGCACACGCTTTATCAGTTCTACCCACACATTTTCTATGGTATTGAGGTCAGGGCTTTGTGATGGCCACTCCAATACCTTGACCCACAACATGATGCTCCTACCCCTGTGCTTCAAGGTTGGGATGGTGTTCTTCGGCTTGCAATCCTCTCTCTTTTTCTTCCAAACATAACAATGGTCATTATTATCAAACAGATCTAATTCTGTTTCATCAGACCAGAGGACAATTTTTCCAAAAAGTATGATCTTTGACCCCATGTGCAGTTGCAAACCGTAGTCTGGCTTTTATATGGTGGTTTTGGAGCAGTGGCTTCTTCCTTTCTGAGCGGCCTTTCAGGTTATGTCGATATAGGACTCGTTTTACTGTGAACATAGATACTTCTGTACATGTTTCCTCCAGCATCTTCACAAGGTTGTTTGCTGTTGTTCTGGGATTGATTTTCACTTCTTACATGAAAGTATGTTCATCTGTAGGAGACAGAACGCATTTCCTTCCTGAGTGGTATGACGGCTGCGTGGTCCCATGGTGTTTATACTTGCGTACAACTGTTTGTACAGATGAACGTGGTAGCTTCAGGCATTTGTAAATTGCTCCAAAGGATGAAAAATACTTGTGGTCTACATTTTTTGAGATGTTTCTACAACTTGATTGGAGTCCATCTGTGGTATACAATTTATTAGGAAAAGCACGCACCTGTCTATATAAGGTCCCACAGTTGACAGTGCATGTCAAAACAAAAACCAAGCCATGAGGTCGAAGGAATTGTCCATAGAGCTCCGAAACAGGATTCTGTCGAGGCACAGATCTGGGGAAGGGTACCAAAACATTTTTGCAGCTTTAAAGGTCCACGAGAACACAGTGGCTTCCATCATTCTCACATGGACGAAGATAGGAACCACCAACATTCTTCCGAGAGCTGGCCGCAGAGCAAAACTCATCAATCAGGGGAGAAGGGTCTTGGTCAGGGAGGTGACCAAGAATCTGATGGTCACTCTGACAAAGCTCCAGAGTTCCTCTGTGAGATGGGAGAACCTTCCAGAAGAACAACCATCTCTGCAGCACTCCACCAATGAGGCCTGTAAGGTAGAGGGGACGCCACTCCTCTGTAAAAGGCTCATGACAGCCCACTTGGAGTTTGCCGAAAGGCACCTAAAGGACTCCCTGAGCATGATGAAACCAAGATTTAGCTCTTTGGCCTGAATGCCAAGCATCAAATCTGGAGGAAACTTGGCACCATCCCTATGGTGAAGCATGGTTGTGGCAGCATCATGCTGTGGGGATGTTTTTCAGCGGCAGGGACTGGGAGACTAGTCAGGATCGAGGGGAAAGTTGAACGGAGCAAAGCACAGAGACATCATTGATGAAAACCTGCTCCAGATCGCTCAGGACCTCAGACTGGGGCGAAGGTTCACCTTCCAACATGAAAACAACCCTAAGCACACAGCCAAGACAACGCAGGAGTGGCTTCGGTACCAGTCTTTGACTGGCCCAGCCAGAGCCCGATCTCTCTGGAGAGACCTGAAAGTAGCTGTGCAGCGACGATCCCGATCCAACCTGACAGAGCTTGAGAGGATCTGCTAGAGAAGAATGGGAGCAACTCCCCAAATACAGGTGTGCCAGGCTTGTTGCATCATACCCAAGAAGACTTGAGGCTGTAATAGCTGCCAAAGGGGCTTTAACAAGTAATGAGTAAAGGGTCTGAATAATTTATTTAGTGCATTAAAATCTTAAAACCTGTTTTTGCTTTGACATTATAGGATATTGTGTGTAGATTGATGAGGGGGGAAAAAAACAATTTAATCAATAATAGAATAAAGGCTGTAACCAAACCAAATGTGGGAAAATTCAAGGGGTCTAAATACTTTCCGAATGCACTGCACAATATACCCAAGGCCTGACAAGCCAACAGGCTGAGATGACCCAACAATTCAGAAGATACAGCTCACTGTACTGAACATCAAATGGGATGACTAGCTTCTTCCTACTTCCTTCTCTTTCAGGGTCAGTGGGATCCTTTAAGTAACAAGCAGAACATATTTATCATTAAATATTAAATTAAAAATGCTGTGGCCTTGATTCCCCTTACACAGGTCCCCAGAAAGATAATGCATGTATCAATCTGTACCTCCTCTGTCACCATCAAATCCATTTTAGCATTTTAGCCCTTTGCCAACTCCAACAAAACTCCATCCATTACTATTCACTCCTCCTTCCCTCTAGGGGCTTGCATCCCAAATGTGACCCGTTCCAGGAAGCTAGCTGTATGTCACTACTTCAGGAGAGGCCTATGAACATATATTTTTTTATTTCTGTCAAAATGCGTTTTTTTTTGCCAGAAATGCATTGAACATGTGCCTTAATAACTAACTTGTATGCCATCTGTAATATGAATAAATAGTTACATTATAAATCTAGTTGGTTACGCCACGAAAAAAGTAAGGAACCTTCCCACTAGCCATGATTGGCTGATTTAATGGATAGCGAGAGATGAGTTCTGGTTGGTATGCCCTGTAGCACGCATCTGTCCATAGCATGAGCTGCACAGTATGTGTTGATAATCCTATCTACCAAGTCTTTTTTAGAAAGATGTTTCGTTAGCCATGGAGAACTGCAAATGTGTTGCTACTCCTCTCAACAACATTGCTGCCCTGTTTTTAGCAAGTCAAGCCCTATCGACAAAGATCACTGGTAAAAGTTGTGATTATTTTCTGCACACGGTCAGTGTGAACAGGAGTGACTTGACACAACGGGCCAAACAAGCTGTAGCTACAAACAAAACAGGAATGACACAGCCGTTAGACTTACTTCATTAAAGTGGTTCCAGTCTGCCGTGAAGCATTCATTATTGTATACGGGTAAGAGTCTAGCTACATTTTCAGATATTACAAGTTTCTAATTTTGTAAAAAAAAGTAATTTTCATTGCAAGTTGAAGCGTACTGTTAGCTAGCTAGCGAACGTTAGCTTATTAATGGCTCGCTAGCAGACAATACATGTATGATCTGTGTAGTAATATTAGTGGTATCGCAGAAAGCCATTTGCATTGCTAGTTATAGCCTAATGTTAGTTAGCTAGCTAGCTAACATTGAACCTAGTTGGTTAACTTTAGCTATCTGCAGATTCATTCACAACAGCATTTCATGCATGGTGGCTAGCTATGACAATCTGTTTGTACTGTTTGGGTTGGGATTATCGTTCATTGTTTAGCTAGCTAGCTGCATGTCTAAACAAAAGACTCCACTTCACCAGATGATTACCTGACCCATCAAGTTAGCCAGGTGTGTGTTTGGGCGTGATTATCGTCATCTATTGTATTTCATGAACATGTGTACATGTTGGAGACTTATGTCTCCCTCACTAACTTTAAGCGTCAGCTTTCAGAGCAGCTTACCGATCGCTGCAGCTGTACACAGCCCATCTGTAAATAGCCCATCCAACCAACTACCTACCTCATCCCATATCTGTTTTTGTTTTTCTGCTCTTTTGCACACCAGTATTTCTACTTGCACATCTTCATCTGCACAAATATCACTCCAGTGTAAATGTGCTATATTGTAATTACTTTGCAACTATTGGCCTATTTATTGCCTTACCTCCTTACTTCATTTGCACACACTGTATACAGATTTTTCTATTGTGTTATTGACTGTATGTTTGTTTACTCCATGTGTAACTCTGTGTTGTTTTTGTCACACTGCTTTGCTTTATCTTGGCCAGGTCGCAGTTGTAACTGAGAACTTGTTCTCAACTGGCCAACCCGGTTAAATAAAAGTAAAAAATAAAAAATAAAAAACATGTTGAGACAACTGTGACCCACCCACTCTGGTAGATGTGGCTGGGGGGTGGTTATAGCGTTTCTTTCACATTAATCAAATTAAACCATATTTTAACATGCGCCAAATACAACAAGTGTAGACTTGACCGTGAAATGCTTACTTTTAACATTTTTAAATTGTATATATTTTATTTAACCTTTATTTAACTAGGCAAGTCAGTTAAGAACACATTCTTATTTGCAAGCCCTTAACCAACAGTGCAGTTCAAGAAAGAGTTAAGAAAATATTTACCAAATAAACAAAAGTAAAAAATTATAAAAAGTAACACAATAAAATAACAATAACGAGGCTACTGGATATACAGGGGGTACCGGTACCGAGTCAATGTGCGGGGGTACAGGTTAGTTGAGGTCATTTGTACATGTAGATAGGGGTGAAGTGACTATAAATAGATAATAAACAGTGAGCAGAAGCATTGTACAAAACAAATGGGGGGGGGTCAATGTAAATAGTCCGGTGACCATTTGATTAATTGTTCTGCAGTTTTATGGCTTGGGGGTAGAAACTCATCAGTTTAACACAAAGGGCACCAAATTCCCTATATAGTACACTTCTTTTGACCGTGGGCTATATAGGGAATAGGGTGCCATTTAGGATGCAAGCCAAGACAGCCCAGCTAGTAATTACACATGGCCTTGACAACTCGCATGATAGTTTTTCTAACAGTAAATTTAACTTTTTTTTGCCTGACTGACTCCTATTCTCATCCTATCCAGATCCTATCACTCATCTGTATATCATAACAATCATTAATAATTGTCACTCCACTAGCGTCAGTCCAACACAGCCCCAGGCTCATTAGCATAGGCCTAGCGTTTGTTCTGTTGGAAAAGGCTGATTATTTTATACAACGGGGCCAAGCCAATTTAGTAAAATGGTATCACATAAATCAAAACGTAACAAGGTGGCACATTTTTAAGTTATTCCGAGAGACACCGTAACTAATATGTCACTGTCAGAGTTGGTATGCCAGGTATATGCTTCGGCAGCGATACTAAATGCACTACATTACCAAAAGTATGTGGACACCTGTTCAAACATCTCATTCCAAAATCATGGTCATTAATATGGAGTTGGTACCCCCCTTTGCTGCTAAAACAGCCACCACCCTTCTGGGAAGGCTTTCCACTAGATGTTGGAACATTGCTGATGGGACTTGCTTCCATTCAGCCACAAGATCAGTAGTGAGGTTGGGCACTGATGTTGGGCAATTAGGCCTGGCTTCCAATTCATCCCAAAGGTGTTCGATGGGGTCGAGGTCATGGCTCTGTGCAGGCCAGTCAAGTTCTTCAACACTGATCTCGACAAACCATTTCTGTATGGATCTCGTTTTGTGCACGGGGTCATGCTAAAGCAGGAAATGGCCTTCCCCAAACTGTTACAAAAGCTGAAGAACATACGCACATCCAGGTACTTTCCGCAAGTTCTGAAGTTGTAGGAAATCTCATGAAAAACCGAAAGGAAAACGCTGCTCACTGCTGCTCCCAGGTTATATTTATTTACATTAACGTTTCAAACCCTTAGATCTTCTTCCCCAAACTGTTGCCACAAAGTTGGAATCACAGAATCGTCTAGAATGTCATTGTATGCTGTAGCGTTAAGATTTCACTTCACTGGAACTAAGGGGCCTAGCCCGAACCCTGAACAACAGCCCCAGATCATTATTCATCCACCAAACTTTACAGTTGGCACTATGCATTGGGGCAGGTAGCGTTCTCCTGGCATCCGCCAAACCCAAATTCGTCCGTTGGACTACCAGATGGTGAAGTGTGGTTCATCACTCCAGAGAACGTGTTTCCACTGCTCCAGAGTCCAAATGACGGTGAGCTTTACACCACTCCAGCCGACGCTTGACATTGCGCTTGGTGATCTTAGGCTCGTCTGCGGCTGCTCGGCCATGGAAACCCATTTCATTAAGCACTCGAAGAACAGTTCTTGTGCTGACGTTGCTTCCAGAGGCAGTTTGTATCTCAGTAGTGAGTGTTGCAACCGAGGATAGATGATTTTTACGCGCTATGCTCTTCAGCACTCGGCTGTCTTGTTCTGTGAGCTTGTGTGGCCTACCACTTCGCGGCTGAGCCGTTGTTGCTCCTAGATATTTCCACTTCACGATAACAGCACTTACAGTTGACTGGGGCATCTCTAGCAGGGCAGCAATTTTACAAACAGACTGGTTGAAAAGGTGGCATCCTATGCCACGCTGAAGGCCACAGCTGATCAGTAAGGCCATTCTACTGCCAATTTTTTTCTACGATCGATGTTATACACCTGTCAGCAACGGGTGTGGCTGAAATAGCCGAATGCACTAATTTGAAGGGGTGTCCACATGCTGCTGTATATACAGTGTATATCATCTCACAGAGGGAAATAGGTGTCTTCGTCTCAGAAATCATTCTAATGTGGATACCTAGTCAGTTGCACAACTGAATGCATTGATAAAGAGAAGCTCTGCTTTCTCGACACCACGCTCCACAAATCTCTTCATTGTAATCAGAGGGCTGATATTTATTCTATGCATGCCAGTCTCTCTTGTCTAAGAGTTGAGGAATGACTGAATGCGTCACTTCTTGTTTTTATAAGAAACATTGTCTTGGAAATTCCAAATTGTTTGCATAGTCAACTTACTCACAGAACTGGCACTTACTCCACCAAACATGCCACTAGGGGTCTTTTCACAGCCCCCAGGTCCAGAACAAATTCAAGGAAATGTACAGTGTTATACAGAGCCATGAGTGCAAGGAATTCCCCTCCATCGTATATAGTGCAAGTGAACAGCAAACCTGGCTTCAAGAAAACGAATAAAGCAATACCTCTCCCCCATGTGACCTACTTGTTGTGTGTCGGGATTTCGAACCAGCGACCTTTCGGTTTCTGGCCAAACGCTAGGCTACCTGCCGCCCATAGGCTACAGTAGTTGTCAAAGTCGTAATATGTGAAGCTTATTAAAGGCACTGCTTGAACGGTCCTGCCTTTGATTTGATAGAGGCCAGTGTTAATGAGTGATTGGATGAAAAGAGACCAGTGTGGAAGAGTGATTGGATAAAAATAGGCCAGTGTTAATGAGTGATTGGATGAAAAGAGACCAGTGTGAATGAGTGATTGGATGAAAAGAGGCCAGTGTTAATGAGTGATTGGATGAAAAGAGACCAGTGTGAATGAGTGATTGGATGAAAAGAGGCCAGTGTGACTGAGTGATTGGATGAAAAAAGAGGCCAGTGTGAATGAGTGATTGGATGAAAAGAGACCCGTGTGAACGAGTGATTGGGTTTGGACTGAGGGGGCGGCTATGGAGCATATCTGCTGTTCTCTGCTCTCTCATGTGTGTCCAAAATGTTAATGATCATAGTGGTCTAGTCAAAAGTAGTGCACTAAATAGGGAATAGGGTACCCTTTGGGATGTATTCTCTGAGTACAGAGGCCTGTTCCTTTTACTCTTTACATGATGGCGCTCATCCATCACCTTTAGACAGCGGCATCAAACCAACTACAAACGTGCAAAGCCCAGCAGTATAAAATATGCTGACGCCAAGTGTTATATACACATAAATAGACTACTTTAGCTCTGCCACTTGTGGTAGTGGTCGTGTTTTTTTTCACATCCTCTTTTTAACTCAATTTCTTTCCATCTGATGTTATGGGAAATTCCCAGCCCAGAACGCAGAATGTGACTAGGTCCCAAATGGCATTCTATTCCCTATATAGTGCACTACTTTTGACCAGTACCCACAGGGCTCTATTCCTTATCAAATCAAATCAAATCACATTTATTTATATAGCCCTTCGTACATCAGCTGATATCTCAAAGTGCTGTACAGAAACCCAGCCTAAAACCCCAAACAGCAAGCAATGCAGGTGTAGAAGCACGGTGGCTAGGAAAAACTCCCCAGAAAGGCCAAAACCTAGGAAGAAACCTAGAGAGGAACCAGGCTATGTGGGATGGCCAGTCCTCTTCTGGCTGTGCCGGGTGGAGATTATAACAGAACATGGTCAAGATGTTCAAATGTTCATAAATGACCAGCATGGTCGAATAATAATAAGGCAGAACAGTTGAAACTGGAGCAGCAGCACAGTCAGGTGGACTGGGGACAGCAAGGAGTCATCATGTCAGGTATTCCTGGGGCATGGTCCTAGAGCTCAGGTCCTCCGAGAGAGAGAAAGAAAGAGAGAATTAGAGAGAGCATATGTGGGATGGCCAGTCCTCTTCTGGCTGTGCCGGGTGGAGATTATAACAGAACATGGCCAAGATGTTCAAATGTTCATAAATGACCAGCATGGTTGAATAATAATAAGGCAGAACAGTTGAAACTGGAGCAGCAGCACGGCCAGGTGGACTGGGGACAGCAAGGAGTCATCATGTCAGGTATTCCTGGGGCATGGTCCTAGAGCTCAGGTCCTCCGAGAGAGAGAAAGAAAGAGAGAATTAGAGAGAGCATATGTGGGATGGCCAGTCCTCTTCTGGCTGTGCCGGGTGGAGATTATAACAGAACATGGCCAAGATGTTCAAATGTTCATAAATGACCAGCATGGTCGAATAATGATAAGGCAGAACAGTTGAAACTGGAGCAGCAGCACGGCCAGGTGGACTGGGGACAGCAAGGAGTCATCATGTCAGGTAGTCCTGGGGCATGGTCCTAGAGCTCAGGTCCTCCGAGAGAGAGAAAGAAAGAGAGAATTAGAGAGAGCATATGTGGGATGGCCAGTCCTCTTCTGGCTGTGCCGGGTGGAGATTATAACAGAACATGGCCAAGATGTTCAAATGTTCATAAATGACCAGCATGGTCGAATAATAATAAGGCAGAACAGTTGAAACTGGAGCAGCAGCACGGCCAGGTGGACTGGGGACAGCAAGGAGTCATCATGTCAGGTAGTCCTGGGGCATGGTCCTAGGGCTCAGGTCCTCCGAGAGAGAGAAAGAGAGAAGGAGAGAATTAGAGAACGCACACTTAGATTCACACAGGACACCGAATAGGACAGGAGAAGTACTCCAGATATAACAAACTGACCCTAGCCCCAAGACACATAAACTACTGCAGCATAAATACTGGAGGCTGAGACAGGAGGGGTCAGTATATAGTGCACTACTTTTGACCAGGGCCCACAGGGCTCTATTCCTTATATAGTGCACTACTTTTGACCAGGGCCCACAGGGCTCTATTCCCTATATAGTGCACTACTTTGTCCCAAATGGCACCCTATTCCCTATATAGTGCACTACTTTGTCCCAAATGGCACCCTATTCTCTATATAGTGCACTACATTGTCCCAAATGGCACCCTATTCCCTATATAGTGCACTACTTTAGACCAGGGCCCACAGGGCTATATTCCCTATATAGTGCACTTCTTTGTCCCAAATGGCACCATATTCCCTATATAGTGCACTACTTTAGACCAGAGCCCATGAAAGGAATAGGGTGCCATTTAGGACGCAGACAGAATGTGTGATGAAGTAATCGCCTGTCTGTTAGTTAGCCATGCAGTCACATGAGATAAATAACATGTGTCCATATAGTGGAGAGAAATAACATGTGTCCTTATAGTGGAGAGAAATAATATGTTTCCATATAGTGGAGAGAAATAACATTTGTCCATATAGTGGAGAGAAATAACATGTGTCCATATAGCGGAGAGAAATAACATGTGTCCATATAGTGGAGAGAAATAACACGTGTCCATATAGCGGAGAGAAATAACATGTGCCCATATAGCGGAGAGAAATAACATGTGTCCATATAGCGGAGAGAAATAACATGTGTCCATTTAGTGGAGAGAAATAACATGTGTCCATATAGCGGAGAGAAATAACATGTGTCCATATAGCGGAGAGAAATAACATGTGTCCATATAGTAGAGAGAAATAACGTGTCCATATAGTGGAGAGAAATAACATGTGTCCATATAGCGGAGAGAAATAACATGTGTCCATATAGCGGAGAGAAATAACATGTGTCCATATAGTGGAGAGAAATAACATATGTCCATATAGTGGAGAGAAATAACATGTGTCCATATAGCGGAGAGAAATAACATGTGTCCATATAGCGGAGAGAAATAACATGTGTCCATATAGTGGAGAGAAATAACATGTGTTCATATAGCGGAGAGAAATAACATGTGTCCATATAGTAGAGAGAAATAACATGTGTCCATATAGTGGAGAGAAATAACATGTGTCCATATAGCGGAGAGAAATAACATGTGTCCATATAGTGGAGAGAAATAACATGTGTCCATATAGCGGAGAGAAATAACGTGTCCATATAGTGGAGAGAAATAACATGTGTCCATATAGCGGAGAGAAATAACATGTGTCCATATAGTAGAGAGAAATAACATGTGTCCATATAGTGGAGAGAAATAACATGTGTCCATATAGTGGTTCTCTGTTTACCTTCGTTTCCTCGTTTACGTTTTAGGAGGGGTGATGAACCGTACAGTAGACTACTTACTCTGTGTTAGATGCACTGGGATTACCTCTAACCTTTAATTTGCACTAACATTCACCTCATCTGAATTGTATTTATTGAATAGATTAATTACCCCCTCTCTACTCTTCCACTCCTTTCTTCTCTCTCATCTGGATTTGTTTTGCAATAATTTGTTCTATATTTCTGTCTTCACATCTCTATCTCATTGCTAATTTTTTAAGTGAGGACTGGAGGCACCAGATGGATGTATCACAACATGACGGAACTCAAAGTTTCCTGGTCTTTAGGAGAAGTTATGGAGGGTTATCTTTGGCTGTATATCTGTGCTCTCCCTGGCAGGCAGCGCTCCCCCCGGTGTTGAAGGATTAACCAACGCAGCTGTCTCCTGGCCGGGATGATGCAGTGCACTGCTCGCTGACACGACAGCGTCACTTAGTCTTCATGTCCGCTCCTCTGCTGCGCCCGCACAGGACAAAGCCAATCAGCGTCACACGCCACTGTGATGGACCCTGCAGCTTGATCCTGGAGTTTCTCAACCTCACAGGACCATTAATCAACTTCAGACACTCCGCTTCAGCCACCGACAATCTACCCCAGAGTTCTCCACTACTCCCTTCTCTCCAACCCAGGACCAAACCCACAGCTGAGCCGGGCCACCAGTGATGTATGGGACAATGGGGGAGGGATGGGGGTTGATGGACAGAGGGAGGGTGGCTGGCGCACGCGAGAAAGTACATTGCACATTATGCTTTGTGTTATCGTGGAGAAGGAGAGACAACAGAGGGTAAGAGAAGATAGAGAGGGGATGAGGAATGTGCTCAAACCCTCTTCCCTTTCAAGCCCACCCAGACCACTCGTTTGTTGTGTTTAATTTACTGCAGCGGGCTAAATCATGGTCACACAGTGTTTCTTGCTCTTAAACAAATCACATGGCAATGGGCTTTAAAAGAAGACACCTGCACCGTGTCAGATATAGAGTTTAAATGTATTACATTTTTAGTTTGCATCCCAATATTGCACTTAATATATACAGTACATCACAGAAGACTGATATATAACAAAACACACAATTTTTGACATAAAAACAACGGATTTTCTACAGGCTTTTTGAAATAATGTTTATGAATTAGGAAATTAGGAAAAATATTAATAATATTCCACCCATGAGGCCACTGAAGAGCTACAGAGATCTCCTCCTGCTCAATAACGCAGCATGAAATAGAGAATAATGCAGATCTGGTATCATGCTCTTTGCTCATTTAGATGAATCGCACTCTCTAGGAATCCATTTTGTAAAGATCTGAATTCAGCTGGAGGCAGAAGTGGATACATCGTTTGTCCTGTGTAGAATCCCCAATTTCCATCCTCACAATGAACTACTTGGGTTAATGATATGATGCTGAGACTGACGCAACGTTTTACTGCAGAAATACATTTTAAATATACTACTTTTCTTTTGTTTTTTTGCAAAGACGTTGAAATGGTACATAACATAGTTCATGAGACTGTGTTGCGTTTCAGAGTTGTGGAAGGGAAACACATAGTAGACACCATACTCCCTATATACAGATTGCATTCTTCATGACATAAAAACACACAAATACCTTTACAGTGTACATGATCCCGATTTGAATGACTTTACCTGTTGAAAGCACGCAGGTCGCTGTTGAAGACTTGTAATTCCCTGAAAGCTGTGAGGTAAATGAAAACAAAGCCCCATATGAAACACCCCAGACAATGTAATGGAGAAACAGAACAATACACCTCACAAATGACTATTTAAGAGAAATGTACATGTTATATATAATACTGACGGAGCTGGCTTTGAGCAGAATTTTAAAGTAGGCTATAAGCCTCTTTCATCAGTTCAGGTGATAGTACTGTATTTGTACCAAAGTGCATATGATATTCTATTGCCAGACCACATTATAGTATTCTGTACATTTGAGACTCAATATCCTATGAAATTAAATCATTGAAATTCTTACGTTATACCCTTCCCATCGCAATACAAGACAAGCCCCTTGCTAATACAGCCATCAACCCCATTCTGAAACAGATCATAAAGTGATGACATTTATGATACCGTTATTAACAGTGCTATAAAATGAAATGACATTTATTATATATATATATATATATATATATATATACATACATGTTTTTTTTTGTAACCTTTATTTAACTAGGCAAGTCAAAATCAAATAGCCCATCAAATATAATTTTCTCTAGAGTATGCAAATCAAACATTTCAAAGCCCCCTTCGGGAGAAAAAAACATTTCAGATCACACATATTATCACATCAGAGAGCGAGAGAGAGCGAGAGAGAGCGAGAGAGAGCGAGAGAGAGCGAGAGAGAGCGAGAGAGAGCGAGAGAGAGCGAGTGAGAGATGGGAGGACTAGAGTAAAGTGTAAGAGGTAGTGAGTGCTGATTAGCTTGTATGGCTCAGGGTGGATGGAGCCTAAGACAATGGAATAAGAGGGGGGAAGAGCTGATTCTCAAATCAAATCAAATGTTGTTGGTCACATACACATGGTTAGCAGATGTTAATGCGAGTGTTGCGAAATGCTTGTTCTTCTAGTTCCGACAGTGCAGTAATATCTAACAAGTAATCTAACAAATTCACAACGACTACCTTATACTTGGGGCGGCAGGTATCCTAGTGGTTAGAGCGTTGGATTTCTAACCTGAAAGGTTGCAAGATCGAATGCCCGAGCTGACAAGGTAAAAATCTGTCGTTCTGCTCCTGAACAAGGCAGTTAACCGACTGTTCCTAGGCCGTCATTGAAAATAAGAATCTTTTCTTAACTGGACTTGCCTGGTTAAATAAAGGTATAATAAAAAATAAAATAAATACACACAAATGTAAAGGGATGAATGAGAATATGTACACATAAATAATCAAATCAAAGTTTATTTGTCACATGCGCCAAATACAAACAGGTCTAGAACCTACAGTGAAATGCTGAATACAACAGGTCTAGACCTACAGTGAAATGCTAAATACAACAGGTGTAGACCCTACAGTGAAATGCTTACTTACATGCCCTAACCAACAGTGCAATTTTTAAGTAAAAAAAAAAATGCATTAGGTGAACAATAGATTAGTAAAGAATCAAAAACAACAGTAAAGAAGTCAGTGAACATATATGGATGGGCGATGGCCGTGTGGCATAGGCAAGATGCCGTAGATGGTATAGAGTACAGTATATATACATATGAGATGAGTAATGTAGGATATGCAGACATTATTAAAGTGGCATTATTTAAAGTGAGTGGTGATACCTTTATTACATCCATTTATTAAATGTGTTAAAGTGGCCAGTGATTTGAGTCTGTATGTTGACAGCAGTCACTCTGTTAGTGATGGCTGTTTAACAGTCTGATGGCCTTGAGATAGAAGCTGTTTTTCAGTCTCTCGGTCCCAGCTTTGATGCACCTGTACTGATCTCACCTTCTGGATGATAGAGGGGTGAACAGGCAGTGGCTCGGGTGGTTGTTGCCCTTGATGATCTTTTTGGCCTTCCTGTAACATCGGGTGCTGTAGGTGTCCTGGAGGGCAGGTAATTTGCCCCCGGTGATGGGTTGTGCAGACCGCACCACCCTCTGGAGAGCCTTGCGGGTTGTGGGCGGAGCAGTTGCCGTACCAGGCGGTGATACAGCCCGACAGGATGCTCTCAATTGTGCATCTGTAAAAGTTTGTGAGTGTTTTAGGTGACAAGCAACATTTCTTCAGCCTCCTGAGGTTGAAGAGGCGCTGTCGCGCCTTCACCATGCTGTCTGTGTGGGTGGACCAATTCCGTTTGCCTGTACGTCGAGGAACTTAAAACTTTCCACCTTCTCCACTACTGTCGATGCAGCCATTTTGCAGCCGATTATTTTATCTCAATATTAAATTATTTATTGGAAACAATTAAGTATCTTACTGTGATGATAGTTTTAAATTAATAAGGGGAAAAAAATAAACAAAAATAGCTTCTTAGCAAAGAGGCATTTCTTATGCAAGAATTTTGCTAGGACTCTCTGGGAGTGGTATGAGTGGGGAGGGGGAAAACTGAAAATTTGCTGTAATTGGCAGAGAGGTTTAGAACTCTTTCTTATTGGTCTATTAACTAATTTACATTTCTTAAAAGACCGTTATCATGTTCACAATGTTATTCCAACCTTAGTGTGTGGAACAATATATGAAACAGGAAAATACGTTTATTATATTATACATTTTTATTTGACAAGACAACAATACGAGCTGAGGACAATGATCATGACAATACTCAATACAGACAGACACACGATACAACACATTTGGACAAGACAGTTATCAGCCACGGTGTAGCCTGATACAAAAACAAATAAGGACAAAATATTGTTAGCTTACATTCCATGGCGGAACATTTTGCCCTTATAAAAACATGTACTTGCTTTAATGAATATTGTTCAATGGAAATCTAGGCAAATTAGTCAGAGAAATATGCCGAAAAGAGTTGCTCGACACTCCCCCTTACTTAGCGTCTCCCACTTTCTTTTAATTCATTTTCTGATTCATAATAGTATTTGTACTTTCAAGGATGAATCTGTGTCTAACAAAGTGTTAAGAAGGTTGGGTTTTAGAGATATCCAAATGTCATGTTTTGAATATAGATATTTTACCAAGCAGAAGTATTGTGCTGTTCATTGAAGGACAACGGACATTGAGGTCATCCAAGATGATGAGCTGAGGATTAGTATGTAGTTTGAAGGCGTAATGGGAAAGACAGCCTTGAAACTGTCGCTAAAATAAGCACACTGTCGAACAGTACCAGTACAAATGCATTATGTCCTCCTCCTCCTCTTCTTGACAGATTCTGATTTTATAGTCTTGCTCAATAACTTAATTGACAATCATTTTCTTTGTTAACACAATTGTATAGACTATATTTAACTGAAAGGCTATTGAGGATGTACAGTTGAAGTCAGAAGTTTACATTCACTTGGAGTTGGAGTCATTAAAACTCGTTTTTCAACCACTCCACAAATAATTTTGGCAAATCTGTTAGGACATCTACTTTGTGCATGACACAAGTCATTTTTTTCAACAATTGTTTGCAGACAGATTATTTCACGTATAACTCACTGTATCCCAATTCCAGTGGGTCAGAAGTTTACATACACTAAGTTGATTGTGCCTTTAAACAGCATGGATAATTCCAGAAAATGATGTCATGGCTTTAGAAGCTTCTGATAGGCTAATTGACATCATTTGAGTCAATTGGAGGTGTACCTGTGGATGTATTTCAAGGCCTACCTTCAAACTCAGTGCCTCTTTGATTGACATCATGGCAAAATCAAAAGAAATCAGCCAAGACTTCAGAAAAAAAATTGAGGACTTCCACAAGTCTGGTTCATCCTTGGGAGCAATGTACAAACACTTTAAGTTACCATGCTCATCTGTACAAACAATATTACCCAAGTATAAACACCATGGGGCCACGCAGCCGTCATACCGCTCAGGAAGGAGACGCATTCTGTCTCCTAGAGATGAGGGTACCTTGGTGTGAAAAGTGAAAATCAATCCCAGAACAACAGCAAAGGACCTTGTGAAGATGCTGGAGGAAACAGGTACAAAAGTATCTATATCCACAATAAAAACGAGTCCTATATCGATATAACCTGAAAGGCCGCTCAGCAAGGAAGAAGCCACTGCTCCAAAACTGCCAATAAAAAGCCAGACGGTTTGTAACTGCACATGGGGACAAAGATCGTACTTTTTGGAAAAATGTCCTCTGGTCTGATGAAACAAAAATAGAACTGTTTGGCCATAATGACCATCATTATGTTTGGAGGGAAAAGGGGGAGGCTTGCAAGCTGAAGAACACCATCCCAATCTTGAAGGACGGGGGTGGTGGCATCCTGTTGTGGGGGTGCTTTGCTGCAGGAGGGACTGGTGCACTTTCCAAAATAGATGGCATCATTGAAAAATGAAGATTATGTCGATAAAGCTTGGTCACAAATTGGTCTTCCAAATGGACAATGACCCCAAGCATACTTCCAAAGTTGTGGCAAAATGGCTTAAGGACAACAATGTCAAGGTATTGGAGTGGCCATCACAAACCCTGACCTCAACCTATAGAACATTTGTGGGCAGAACTGAAAAAGCGTGTGCGAGCAAGGAGGCCTACAACCCTGACTCAGTTACACCAGCTCTGTCAGGAGGAATGGGCCAAAATTCACCCAATTTATTGTGGGAAGCTTGTGGAAGGCTACCCGAAACGTTTGACCCAAGTTAAACAATTTAAAGGCAATGCTACTAAATACTAATTGAGTTTATGTAAACTTCTGACCCACTGGGAATGTGATGAAAGAAATTAAAGCTGAAACAAATAATTCTCTCTACTATTATTCTGACATTTCACATTCTTAAAACAAAGTGGTGATCCTAACTAACCTAAAACAGGGCATTTTTTACTAGGATTAAATGTCAGGAATTGTGAAAAAGTGAGTTTAAATGTGTTTGGCTTAGGTGTATGTAAACTTCCGACTTCAGCTGTATATCCATATACTGTATACACGTCTAAACATAGAGCTGTCCATTCTCACCAGCTTCACAGTAAACAAGTCCTGAACACAGTTTAGACTATGACCAATTATTGGGTGTAGTCACTGGGGAACCTATATGCACTACACAACCTGTGATTTTAATTAGGAAGGTGCCTAGTCAGATTAATTAACCCACAAGTGATATAATGGAAACACTGCAAATTAATTCCCCAGTTAAAAGAATGAGCAGATTTAAGTCATTACCAAACAGCTTTTCAAAAGCAGCAGCTACTAGCTATGAAGGGATTAAAACAACCACTATGTAAACTGACTATCAGTTTAATCTGTGACAAGGGGAAAAAGCATTGCCCTGGGTCTGTCTCCACCCTTCCCCCACACATGGCTACTACTGGGTTAGCCCACGCCTGACCCTTACTCCCCCTTATAGCTCCCCACAGAACTCTAGCAAAAGCTCCACGGTGCAAATGTATAATACAATGGCTCATCTTTCACAGCGAAGCACTAAGTCAATTTTACGACTGGCACAACTGAACCGGCAATTAAATGAGACAGGCACCTTTTTTATTTTTGGTATTGCAGCTTTCCTTACATACACTGTAACAGCAAATAAGGTGAGGATAATTAACGGCCTCAACAGGATCAATAGCTGCCAGACTGATGACACATTGGAAAGGGGATAGTATATATTTAACAGCGGTATGTCAGGCTGCCTTTTTTCTTACTGAGAATTATGTTACCAGTCCTTTATAGTATGTTACAGCTTGGTTACTGAGGATTATGTTACCAGTCCTTTATAGTATGTTACAGCTTGGTTACTGGGGATTATGTTACCAGTCCTGTATAGTAGGTTACAGCTTGGTTACTGGGGATTATGTTACCAGTCCTGTATAGTAGGTTACAGCTTGGTTACTGAGGATTATGTTACCAGTCCTGTATAGTATGTTACAGCTTGGTTACTGAGGATTATGTTACCAGTCCTGTATAGTATGTTACAGCTTGGTTACTGAGGATTATGTTACCAGTCCTTTATAGTATGTTACAGCTTGGTTACTGAGGATTATGTTACCAGTCCTGTATAGTATGTTACAGCTTGGTTACTGAGGATTATGTTACCAGTCCTGTATAGTATGTTACAGCTTGGTTACTGAGGATTATGTTACCAGTCCTGTATAGTATGTTACAGCTTGGTTACTGAGGATTATGTTACCAGTCCTTTATAGTGTGTTACAGCTTGGTTACTGAGGATTATGTTACCAGTCCTGTATAGTGTGTTACAGCTTGGTTACTGAGGATTATGTTACCAGTCCTGTATAGTATGTTACAGCTTGGTTACTGAGGATTATGTTACCAGTCCTGTATAGTATGTTACAGCTTGGTTACTGAGGATTATGTTACCAGTCCTTTATAGTATGTTACAGCTTGGTTACTGAGGATTATGTTACCAGTCCTGTATAGTATGTTACAGCTTGGTTACTGAGGATTATGTTACCAGTCCTTTATAGTATGTTACAGCTTGGTTACTGAGAATTATGTTACCAGTCCTGTATAGTATATTACAGCTTGGTTAATAGGGATTATGTTACCAGTCCTGTATAGTATGTTACAGCTTGGTTACTGAGGATTATGTTACCAGTCCTGTATAGTATGTTACAGCTTGGTTACTGGGGATTATGTTACCAGTCCTGTATAGTATGTTACAGCTTGGTTACTGAGGATTATGTTACCAGTCCTTTATAGTATGTTACAGCTTGGTTACTGAGGATTATGTTACCAGTCCTGTATAGTGTGTTACAGCTTGGTTACTGAGGATTATGTTACCAGTCCTGTATAGTATGTTACAGCTTGGTTACTGAGGATTATGTTACCAGTCCTGTATAGTATGTTACAGCTTGGTTACTGAGGATTATGTTACCAGTCCTTTATAGTATGTTACAGCTTGGTTACTGAGGATTATGTTACCAGTCCTTTATAGTATGTTACAGCTTGGTTACTGAGGATTATGTTACCAGTCCTTTATAGTATGTTACAGCTTGGTTACTGAGGATTATGTTACCAGTCCTGTATAGTATGTTACAGCTTGGTTACTGAGGATTATGTTACCAGTCCTTTATAGTATGTTACAGCTTGGTTACTGAGGATTATGTTACCAGTCCTGTATAGTATGTTACAGCTTGGTTACTGAGGATTATGTTACCAGTCCTTTATAGTGTGTTACAGCTTGGTTACTGAGGATTATGTTACCAGTCCTGTATAGTAGGTTACAGCTTGGTTACTGAGGATTATGTTACCAGTCCTTTATAGTATGTTACAGCTTGGTTACTGAGGATTATGTTACCAGTCCTGTATAGTATGTTACAGCTTGGTTACTGAGGATTATGTTACCAGTCCTTTATAGTATGTTACAGCTTGGTTACTGGGGATTATGTTACCAGTCCTTTATAGTATGTTACAGCTTGGTTACTGGGGATTATGTTACCAGTCCTGTATAGTATGTTACAGCTTGGTTACTGAGGATTATGTTACCAGTCCTTTATAGTATGTTACAGCTTGGTTACTGAGGATTATGTTACCAGTACGTTATGTTATGTTACAGCTATGTGTTCATCTACAAATACCTTTTGGGTAAGCTCCCTCTTTACTTCCACAGTCTGGTCTCCTTCACCACCAGCAGTTACCAAACCCGGTCTGCTAGGTGGTTGCTACTTAAAGTCCCCAGGACATTTACAGTATTAGGCAAGACTGCCTTCTCTTATTGTGCATCAGAAGCATGGAATAGTCTACAATCCCTGCTTCATCTAGATATGTTAGTGTCACTAAATCCATTTTAAATATTGATGGGAGACTCTGTTACAGAGGAATGTTAATGCTTTATTTAGGATGGATCATGTTGTTGTATTGTTGTATGTTTTAATTCTGTAATGTATTGATTGTTGCTGCCTTCTTGGCCAGGTCTCCCTTGACAAAGAGACCTTGGGTCTCGATGGGCTTTTCCTGGTTAAATAAGAAAATGTAATAAAACACTTGGTTACTGAGGTTTTTGTTACCACTTTTTTTATGTTCAGTTACAAATTGAGATGTTTTGTTTCATATAATAAGGGCTGATATTTTTTTTTATGTCTCTTATTTATAAATATAAAGAAAGTGGAGAAGAAACTTGCAGGTTCTCATCATATAATTATATATGAAATCCAATAATTATAGGATATCTATGGTCCACACTAACAACGAAGTGGTCTTTTGTTGCCAACGTTTCTATTTAGTTTCAAACAACAAAATATATGAGGCTTTGCTTCCACATCAAAGAGCACCGTCTCTAACAGCATACCTGTTTCAGAGTCATACCCACCTTACACAGAGAGGTTCACCAACCCTTACCCAGAGAGGTTCACCAACCCTTACCCAGAGAGGTTCACCAACCCTTACCCGGAGAGGTTCACCAACCCTTACCCAGAGAGGTTCACAAACCCTTACCCAGAGAGGTTCACCAACCCTTACCCAGAGAGGTTCACCAACCCTTACCCAGAGAGGTTCACCAACCCTTACCCAGAGAGGTTCACCAACCCTTACCCGGAGAGGTTCACCAACCCTTACCCAGAGAGGTTCACCAACCCTTACCCAGAGAGGTTCACCAACCCTTACCCAGAGAGGTTCACCAACCCTTGCCCAGAGAGGTTCACCAACCCTTGCTCTGAGTGACAAAGTGACTTTGTCACATGGTTACAAAGGATTGTGTTACCTGTCAGAGCACATTTTTTTTCATTCCTGCATATTAAATGCTTGATCGGAGAGAGAATGAGCACGAAAGCTCAGAAAACAAGGCAGCCCTTTGTCCTCCCAACCGTTTTAGAAAGCGCTATTTGCCATGGGGTGCCGAGTATAATTAATACCTCACTGTAGGCAGGGGTTGTCATTTTTCAAATCGTTTCCCTGGAAATGTTCTACAGCTCTTAATGGCCCTGCTAATGCTGTAGCCGTCATGTTCTGGACAGCTGCACCTTTACAAGACAAACTCAGCTGTGCCATGAAGGCCTCTCTGTGGACTCCCTAACTGGGAGAGCTCAGACTGTCCCAGCCAGCTGGTGATGGCCATGGCACTATGGACAATTAATTCATTCTTACCTTGTGTTCACGTCCGGTAGTGAGTCACCTTGCTTTGAATGCCATGCCGTCCCCAAACACCTCATATTTTTCTTTCCTATTTTCTGACGGATGGTGGAGCAGCAAAATGGGCCTTGAAAGGAAACAAATGAAAGCATAGGACTAATTAAAGATGGCTTTGGAGGGACCAGTGGGGCCAGGGGCAGTTAGGTGAGAATATTTGGTGGCTAGCCAAGCTAGGAAGCTGTATTTAGCTGACAACCGGAAGAGAAAATGAAGGCCTAATATTTCAAATTAGCATGCTACGCTAGGCTAGCCTGAACGTCTCCAACCTCTCCTCGAGGACCCCCTGCCGTTCCATGTATTTGAACTATTCCAGAGCTAGCACACCTGATTCAAATAGTCAACTAATTATCAGTTGTGCTGGTTCAGGGCTACCACAAAACTGTGAAACGCCAGGGGGTCCCCGAAGAGAGATTTGAGAACGACTGGGCTATAGCCTACAATACTGTTATTGTCTTGTATAGCATACTATATAGTATTCTCTTGTCTGTAGTCTACTATTTAAGGCTACATAAAGTTGGTGAGAGCAATGCTGAGATTATTGGAGTGTGTTGGAGTGTGTTGGAGTGTGCTGGAGTGTGTTGTAGTGTGCTGGAGTGTTCAGGAGTGTCCTGGAGTGTGCTGGAGTGTGCTGGAGTGTTCAGGAGTGTCCTGGAGTGTGTTGGAGTGTGCTGGAGTGTTCAGGAGTGTGTTGGAGTGTCCTGGAGTGTGTTGGAGTGTCCTGGAGTGTGCTGGAGTGTGCTGGAGTGTCCTGGAGTGTCCTGGTGTGTTCCAACCGGAGAATTCCTTTGTCTGTAGAAAAGCAATGGAATGCGAGCTACCTCTCACGTGAACGAGCGTCACGAGTTTGTGGCACTCTGCCAGACCACTGACTCAAAGAGCCCTCATGAGCCTCTCCTTTACAGTAGAAGCCTAAAACAAGTTTCGAAAGACAGTTGACATCTAGTAGAAGCCTTGGGAAGTGCAACATGACCAATATCCCACTGTATCTTCAAAAGGGAATGAGTTGAAAATCGACCAACCTCAGATTTCCCACTTCCTGGTTGGATTTTTTCGCAGGTTTTTGCCTGCCATATGAATTCTGTTATACTCACAGACATCATTCAAACAGTTTTAGAAACTTCAGAGTGTTTTCTATCCAAATAACATGCATATTTTAGCAATTGGGACTGAGGAGCAGGCAGTTTAATCTGGGAACCTCTGGGCACCTTATTCATCAAAGCTACTCAATACATCCATTGCCAATAACAATTCCTCCGTATTTGAAAATCTTTCCAACACTCTCGGCCTCGATAATCACCAAGACCCAGTGTGAAAGAGAGAAATATCATAATCTGTTGATACCATATTTCCAGTGGAAACACACAAAAAAAAACAGCTGTCTGTCCCAAGCTCACTGGCGCAGAAAACTCTGAGGGCCAGGAATAGGCTTGTTGATACAATGTCACAACTTCGCTAGAGACAGCTTCGGGCCGGACCCAGTGATGATTTGATGCAATGTTGCACTTCTTTTGCAATAGCTCAAGTCAAGACAGGTAGAAAGGGAGGCAGACAGGCGGAGAAGAGAGATAAAGGTGATTGATAGAACAGGATTTTTCAATGGGATAATTTCTACTGTTTTTCTTTTGTCGGCTTTAGGCCTATGTATTTTACTTAGTTGACGATGGAAATTATAGGCCTACTGCTGCATTGGCCAATAGCAAGGTTTTATTAACTCGGTCCTCTGGACCCCAAGGTCCCTAGCACTACACAGCGGATTTCAAATAATCAACTAATCATCATGCTTTGGAAAACCAAAACGTGCACCCTTAGCGTCCCAAGGACCGAGTTTGGGAAACGTTGGCCTATAGGCTATCTCTGAATTCTATGCTCTCATTTCTTTAGTATTCAATGGATCCCAGTGTATCAATGTGTCAGCATGGCAGAGGCTGGTCCTCTCACCGTATTTGAATTTTAACTTTTAGATTTTTATCATTTTTATCATTTTAATGATTTTGAGAAACTTAAACATTATTATTGAAATGAAACTGTTCCACGAAATATAAAAAATATAAAAATGACAGAACATGAATTTTCATCAGGATAATTTCTACTGTTTTTCTTTGTCGAAATTAGGTACGCAGATCGGTAGAAATAGTAGGATAAATTGTAAGCTTCCCCAAACTTGAAACTTACGAGTTGCCCAATGGTCTTTACTAAAACACCCATTAAAAACATTTGGAAAGCTCAAGTGCGTGAAAACATAGGAAGTACCGTGACAAAACGTGCCCACCTATGGAAATCAAAGGCCCGTCCAACTGATTCGTTCTGGCGCCGGCCCTGTATCTATGGCTCAGAGGTGCCCGCAGTTAAAGTGACAGTTAACTCAAAATTATAAGAAAAATTGTGGCTTTTGCTACAAGTACTTTTAGCATCTATTTATTCTCTTATTTCTATTTATTCTCTTATTTCTATTTATTCTCTTCTTAAATAAGAGAATAAATAATAAGTTACATACAGTATTTCAAGTATATATTCCAAATCATGTGTGACAATGTCATGATGATAACAGCATTTATTAGTCATATGAGAACATATGATAAACCTAATCAAGCATTTTCACCCTTTAAACACGTAATTTAAAGAGAACAAAGACATTCAGCTGTTTCTACGTTTAACAGGTGAGCGCCCTGTGATCTAGCTATTCATTTGCGTAGGGCCACCTGCTTTAATTGGTCCTAATCTGTAGTGAGCGCCCTGTGATCTAGCCATTCATTTGCGTAGGGCCACCTGCTTTAATTGGTCCTAATCTGTAGTGAGCGACTTTGATCTCGGTGACAGGTTGACTGCATTAGCACGAGTGTGCTCGCTAATCCTTTGCTTAACTTGTTCTTTTGGCACAGCCAGCAGCCTGTCCAACGATATGTCAGCAGAGGGATAAGCCTTCATCAAACACATCAGGTCTCTAAGCTTAGTTCTGGGATACGGCTGGAGGGAGGGAGGGAGGGAGGGCCAGTGTTGGGGTACGGAGGGAGAGGGAGGGAGGGCCAGTGTTGGGGTTTCAGAGGGAGGGAGGGAGGGCTGGAGGGAGGGAGGGCCAGTGTTGGGGTACAGAGGGAGGGAGGGAGGGCCAGTGTTGGGGTACAGAGGGAGGGAGGGAGGGAGGGAGGGAGGGAGGGAGGGAGGGAGGGAGGGAGGGACAATGTTGGGGTACAGAGGGAGGGAGGGCCAGTGTTGGGATATGGAGGGAGGGAGGGCTGGAGGGAGGGACAGTGTTGGGGTACTGCGGGAGGGAGGGAGGGAGGGAGGGAGGGAGGGAGGGAGGGAGGGAGGGAGGGAGGGAGGGAGGGAGGGAGGGAGGGAGGGAGGGAGGGACAGTGTTGGGGTACAGAGCAGGGGAGGGAGGGAAATGGTTGGATGGCCAGTGTTGGGGAGGGAGGGAAATGGTTGGATGGCCAGTGTTGTGGTACTGAGGGAGGGAGGGAGGGCCAGTGTTGAGGGAGGGAGGGAGGGAGGGAGGGAGGGAGGGAGGGAGGGAGGGAGGGAGGGAGGGAGGGAGGGAGGGAGGGAGGGAAGAGGTTGGAGGGCCAGTGTTGTGGTACTGAGGGAGGGAGGGAGGGAGGGCCAGTGTTGAGGGAGGGAGGGAGGGAGGGTGGGAGGGTGGAGGCTCTATACAGGGTGTAGCTGCCTCCCAGACGGAGGAAAAGACTGCCTCCCAGACAGAGGAAAAGGCTGCCTCCCAAACAGAGGAAAAGGCTCCCTCCCAGACAGAGGAAAAGGCTCCCTCCCAGACAGAGGAAAAGGCTCCCTCCCAGACAGAGGAAAAGGCTCCCTCCCAGACAGAGGAAAAGGCTCCCTCCCAGACAGAGGAAAAGGCTCCCTCCCAGACAGAGGAAAAGGCTCCCTCCCAGACAGAGGAAAAGGCTCCCTCCCAGACAGAGGAAAAGGCTCCCTCCCAGACAGAGGAAAAGGCTGCCTCCCAAATGGAGGAAAAGTGTTCTCTCCCAAATGATACCCTTTTCCCTTGTTAGTACACTACTTTTGACCAGGGCCTATAGGGCTCTAGTGCACTATATAGGGAATATGGTGCCATTTGGGACGGATTCTAACTGTTTTTTGTAGTTCTGTTGTGAACTTTGGTTGAACTGCCATGAATTATGATGCCCATCTCTGCAGGCAACAATATCTGATTTCAGCGAAGAGAGAAAGAGAGAGATACTGAGGAGAAAGGGAAGGAAATAGCATCTTGTGTGCACCTCAAATGATTATTATCTCAGCGTTTGCTTGTTGATTTACTTTCACAAGACTGTCATGTTGTGTTATTTCCAAAAATGGCTCTGCTCAAAATAACTTTTGTGAATTGTTTTCTTGATTAATTGTATTTGGGGCTAGTCATTTTGTTTAGAAGGATATGAACTCGAATATACTGCTTAATGCGGAATGACATATTTGGAAACAGTGTTGTACATGGGATGTTATTTGACTCAGCATTGTACTATAGAACTTGTATGCTACAATAATTGTAAATGAGTTAACCAAGAAACATGTATGTAATTGCTACATTTATAGGATTAATCGACCATAGATGTAACTTTACTTAGAGACGTCATAGCCTTTATTAGGTTTTATTTATACTGTACAGAATATAAACACAACATATAAAGTGTTGGGCCCATGTTTCACGAGCTGAAATAAAATATCCAATACATTTTTCATACGTACAAAAAGTTTATTTCTCTCTAATTGTGTGCACAAATTTGCTTACATCCCTGTTACTGAGCATTTCTCTTTTGCCAAGATAATCCATCCTCCTGACAGGTGTGGCATATACATAGGTGCACCTTGTGCTGGGGGACAATAAAAGGCAGTTTTGTCACACAACACAATGCTACAGATGTCTCAAGTTTTGAGGGAGCGTGCATTTGGCATGCTGATTGCAAGAATGTCCATCAGAGCTGTTGCCAGAGAATGTAATGTTAATTTCTCGACCATATGCCGCTTCCAAAGTAATTTTAGAGAATTTGGCAGTATGTCCAACTGGTATCACAACCGTAGACAACGTGTAACCACACCAGCCCAGGACCTCCTCATCCGGCTTCTTCACCTGCGAGATCGTCTGAGACAAGCCACCCAGACAGCTGATGAAACTGAGGAGTATTTTTGTCTGT